>NW_027448925.1:37500-50000 GCF_030867145.1 Opisthocomus hoazin
CCGAAAAGCCTCATCGATCAGGAAAGGGAAGGGGAACGGAGGAGAAGCGGAGGCCCCACGGCCACGGTTCCTGGGACAGCGACGGCCGCGCGCGCCGGCCCCCGAACCCCGAACCTCGGGCAGGGCTGGGCAGCACAGGCGCGGGGCCCTGCGTGCGAGCGAGCGAGCGAGCGGGCAGCGTCGACAGCAGAAGCCCAACGCGGCTTGGCCACCGGCAGAGCCGGACTGCCGTAGAGGCTTCTCTGCAACGTGCCCGCGGATGGCTGCTGTTAACGGGCGTGGGGAGGGGGGGGGGAGCCACGGCAGGCTCCACTCCCAAACCCCGGCCCTACAAGCGTTCGAGTGCCGGAGACCGCCGCCCGTCTCGGCCCGGCCCTGGAGAAACCCCTCTTGGAGCCCTCGCTCCAGTCGGCAACGGCCACCGGAGCCTGCGGGCAAGCAGCGGCTTCGCGCGGCTTCTGGCAGTCGGAAGCGCCGTGCGCGATAGGTAGGAGGCAGAACGGCCACGGCCAGGGCCGCCGGGCAACGCCCGAGTCTGCCGGCTGAGCCGCGGCTGACAAGCGTTCGAGTGCCGGCGACCGCCGCCGGTCTCGGCCCGGCCCTGGAGAAACCCCTCTTGGAGCCTTCGCTCCAGTCGGCAACGGCCACCGGAGCCTGCGGGCAAGCAGCGGCTTCGCGCGGCTTCTGGCAGTCGGAAGCGCCGTGCGCGATAGGTAGGAGGCAGAACGGCCACGGCCAGGGCCGCCGGGCAACGCCCGAGTCTGCCGGCTGAGCCGCGGGTGACAAGCGTTCGAGTGCCGGCGACCACCGCCCGTCTCGGCCCGGCCCTGGAGAAACCCCTCTTGGAGCCCTCGCTCCAGTCGGCAACGGCCACCGGAGCCTGCGGGCAAGCAGCGGCTTCGCGCGGCTTCTGGCAGTCGGAAGCGCCGTGCGCGATAGATAGGAGGCAGAACGGCCACGGCCAGGGCCGCCGGGCAACGCCCGAGTCTGCCGGCTGAGCCGCGGGTGACAAGCGTTCGAGTGCCGGCGACCGCCGCCCGTCTCGGCCCGGCCCTGGAGAAACCCCTCTTGGAGCCCTCGCTCCAGTCGGCAACGGCCACCGGAGCCTGCGGGCAAGCAGCGGCTTCGCGCGGCTTCTGGCAGTCGGAAGCGTCGTGCGCGATAGGTAGGAGGCAGAACGGCCACGGCCACAGCCGCCGTGCAACGCCCGAGTCTGCCGGCTGAACCGCGAGTAGCTGCAGCGGTTCGATGGCGCTGGTCCGCGAGCGCCAGCCCTCTGCCCTAGTATACGGACAGCGAGGTCCCCGGCCCCGGCGGGCTCGAAGAGAACCGTCTTCCCCCAGCGGGGAGGCGCGCGAGCGCCGCCGACTCTTACCATGACGTAACTGGAGGCAGCGCAAAGCAGCGACCCCTTCGGCAGCTCCGAAGAAGAACCGGGCAAGACGTCTACCTGCCAGAACCGCGGTGGAGCCAAAGTCCCGCCGGAGCGAGGTAGACGAGGCATCCCTTTCCGCCGGCAGCTCCGGCGGCCACATCGGGCACACCGGACCCGGCGGACGGTAAAACGGGTAGACCTGGCCTCCCTGCCGGCAGAACGGGTAGACGAGGCCTCCCTGCCTGGAACCGGGTAGACCTGGCATCCCTGCCGGAAGCGGGTAGACCTGGCATCCCTGCCGGTAAAACGGGTAGACCTGGCCTCCCTGCCGGCAGAACGGGTAGACGAGGCCTCCCTGCCTGGAACCGGGTAGACCTGGCATCCCTGCCGGAAGCGGGTAGACCTGGTCTCCCTGCCGCCAAAACGGGTAGACCTGGCCTCCCTGCCGCCACAACGGGTAGACCTGGCATCCCTGCCGGCAAAACGGGTAGACCTGGTCTCCCTGCCGGTAAAACGGGTAGACCTGTTCTCCCTGCAGGTAAAACGGGTAGACCTGGCCTCCCTGCCGGTAAAACGGGTAGACCTGGCCTCCCTGCCGGCAGAACGGGTAGACCTGGCATCCCTGCCGGCAAAACGGGTAGACCTGGTCTCCCTGCCGGTAAAACGGGTAGACCTGGTCTCCCTGCAGGTAAAACGGGTAGACCTGTTATCCCTGCCGGCAAAACGGGTAGACCTGGTCTCCCTGCAGCCAGAACGGGTAGACCTGGCATCCCTGCCGGTAAAACGGGTAGACCTGGTCTCCCTGCCGGCAAAAAGGGTAGACCTGTTCTCCCTGCCGCCAGAACGGGTAGACCTGGCCTCCCTGCCGGTAAAACGGGTAGACCTGGTCTCCGTGCAGGTAAAACGGGTAGACCTGGCATCCCTGCCGGCAGAACGGGTAGACCTGGTCTCCCTGCCGCCAGAACGGGTAGACCTGGCATCCCTGCCGGCAAAACGGGTAGACCTGGTCTCCCTGCCGGTAAAACGGGTAGACCTGGCCTCCCTGCAGGTAAAACGGGTAGACCTGTTATCCCTGCCGGCAAAACGGGTAGACCTGGCATCCCTGCCGGCAAAACGGGTAGACCTGGTCTCCCTGCCGGTAAATGGGTAGACCTGGTCTCCCTGCCGCTAGAACGGGTAGACCTGGCCTCCCTGCCGGCAGAACGGGTAGACCTGGCCTCCCTGCCGGTAAAACGGGTAGACCTGGCATCCCTGCAGGTAAAACGGGTAGACCTGGCATCCCTGCCGGCAAAACGGGTAGACCTGGTCTCCCTGCCGGTAAAACGGGTAGACCTGTTCTCCCTGCAGGTAAAACGGGTAGACCTGTTCTCCCTGCCGCCAGAACGGGTAGACCTGGCATCCCTGCCGGCAAAACGGGTAGACCTGGTCTCCCTGCCGGCAAAAAGGGTAGACCTGTTCTCCCTGCCGCCAGAACGGGTAGACCTGGCCTCCCTGCCGGTAAAACGGGTAGACCTGGTCTCCGTGCAGGTAAAACGGGTAGACCTGGCATCCCTGCCGGCAGAACGGGTAGACCTGGTCTCCCTGCCGCCAGAACGGGTAGACCTGGCATCCCTGCCGGCAAAACGGGTAGACCTGGTCTCCCTGTCGGTAAAACGGGTAGACCTGGCCTCCCTGCAGGTAAAACGGGTAGACCTGTTATCCCTGCCGGCAAAACGGGTAGACCTGGCATCCCTGCCGGCAAAACGGGTAGACCTGGTCTCCCTGCCGGTAAATGGGTAGACCTGGTCTCCCTGCCGCTAGAACGGGTAGACCTGGCCTCCCTGCCGGCAGAACGGGTAGACCTGGCCTCCCTGCCGGTAAAACGGGTAGACCTGGCATCCCTGCAGGTAAAACGGGTAGACCTGGCATCCCTGCCGGCAAAACGGGTAGACCTGGTCTCCCTGCCGGTAAAACGGGTAGACCTGTTCTCCCTGCAGGTAAAACGGGTAGACCTTTTCTCCCTGCCGCCAGAACGGGTAGACCTGGCATCCCTGCCGGCAAAACGGGTAGACCTGGTCTCCCTGCCGGTAAATGGGTAGACCTGGTCTCCCTGCAGGTAAATCGGGTAGACCTGTTATCCCTGCCGGCAAAACGGGTAGACCTGGTCTCCCTGCAGCCAGAACGGGTAGACCTGGTCTCCCTGCCGGCAAAACGGGTAGACCTGGTCTCCCTGCCGGCAGAACGGGTAGACCTGGTCTCCCTGCCGGTAAATGGGTAGACCTGGTCTCCCTGCCGGCAATATGGGTAGACCTGGCCTCCCTGCAGCCAGAACGGGTAGACCTGGCATCCCTGCCGGTAAAACGGGTAGACCTGGCATCCCTGCCGGCAATACGGGTAGACCTGGTCTCCCTGCCGCTAGAACGGGTAGACCTGGCATCCCTGCCGGTAAAACGGGTAGACCTGGCCTCCCTGCCGGCAATACGGGTAGACCTGGCCTCCCTGCCGGTAAAACGGGTAGACCTGGCATCCCTGCCGGCAGAACGGGTAGACCTGGTCTCCCTGCCGCCAGAACGGGTAGACCTGGCCTCCCTGCAGGTAAAACGGGTAGACCTGGCCTCCCTGCCGGCAGAAGGGGTAGACCTGGCCTCCCTGCCGGCAGAAGGGGTAGACCTGTCCTCCCTGCGGACAGAGCGGGTCGCCCGTGCTGGAGGCCCGTATGCAGGGGTGCCTGCACGGGGTGGGAAGGGCCGGCGGCGGGCTGCCTGTGCTCTCTCAGCCGGGGCGGCGGTGGGGGGGCTTGCGGGGGGTGGCTGGGGTCGGCAGGCCGGCCCTGCCGGAGGCCCGTATGCAGGGGTGCCTGCACGGGGTGGGAAGGGGCGGCGGCGGGGTGCCTGTGCTCTCTCAGCCGGGGCGGCGGTAGGGGGGCTTGTGGGGGGTGGCTGGGGGCGGCAGGCCGGCCGTGCCGGAGGCCCGTATGCAGGGGTGCCTGCACGGGGTGGGAAGGGGCGGCGGCGGGGTGCCTGTGCTGTCTCAGCCGGGGCGGCGGTGGGGGGGCTTGTGGGGGGTGGCTGGGGGCGGCAGGCCGGCCCTGCCGGAGGCCCCTATGCAGGGGTGCCTGCACGGGGTGGGAAGGGCCGGCGGCGGGCTGCCTGTGCTCTCTCAGCCGGGGCGGCGGTGGGGGGGCTTGTGGGGGGTGGCTGGGGGCGGCAGGCCGGCCGTGCCGGAGGCCCGTATGCAGGGGTGCCTGCACGGGGTGGGAAGGGGCGGCGGCGGGGTGCCTGTGCTGTCTCAGCCGGGGCGGCGGTGGGGGGGCTTGTGGGGGGTGGCTGGGGGCGGCAGGCCGGCCCTGCCGGAGGCCCGTATGCAGGGGTGCCTGCACGGGGTGGGAAGGGGCGGCGGCGGGCTGCCTGTGCTCTCTCAGCCGGGGCGGCGGTGGGGGGGCTTGCGGGGGGTGGCTGGGGGCGGCAGGCCGGCCCTGCCGGAGGCCCCTATGCAGGGGTGCCTGCACGGGGTGGGAAGGGCCGGCGGCGGGCTGCCTGTGCTCTCTCAGCCGGGGCGGCGGTGGGGGGGCTTGCGGGGGGTGGCTGGGGGCGGCAGGCCGGCCCTGCCGGAGGCCCGTATGCAGGGGTGCCTGCACGGGGTGGGAAGGGGCGGCGGCGGGCTGCCTGTGCTGTCTCAGTCGGGGCGGCGGTGGAGGGGCTTGCGGGGGATGGCTGGGGTCGGCAGGCCGGCCCTGCCGGAGGCCCGTATGCAGGGGTGCCTGCACGGGGTGGGAAGGGGCGGCGGCGGGCTGCCTGTGCTCTCTCAGCCGGGGCGGCGGTGGGGGGGCTTGCGGGGGGTGGCTGGGGGCGGCAGGCCGGCCCTGCCGGAGGCCCCTATGCAGGGGTGCCTGCACGGGGTGGGAAGGGCCGGCGGCGGGCTGCCTGTGCTCTCTCAGCCGGGGCGGCGGTGGGGGGGCTTGCGGGGGGTGGCTGGGGGCGGCAGGCCGGCCCTGCCGGAGGCCCGTATGCAGGGGTGCCTGCACGGGGTGGGAAGGGGCGGCGGCGGGCTGCCTCTGCTCTCTCAGCCGGGGCGGCGGTGGGGGGGCTTGCGGGGGGTGGCTGGGGTCGGCAGGCCGGCCCTGCCGGAGGCCCGTATGCAGGGGTGCCTGCACGGGGTGGGAAGGGGCGGCGGCGGGCTGCCTGTGCTCTCTCAGCCGGGGCGGCGGTGGGGGGGCTTGCGGGGGGTGGCTGGGGGCGGCAGGCCGGCCCTGCCGGAGGCCCCTATGCAGGGGTGCCTGCACGGGGTGGGAAGGGCCGGCGGCGGGCGGCCTGTGCTCTCTCAGCCGGGGCGGCGGTGGGGGGGCTTGCGGGGGGTGGCTGGGGGCGGCAGGCCGGCCCTGCCGGAGGCCCGTATGCAGGGGTGCCTGCACGGGGTGGGAAGGGGCGGCAACGGGCTGCCTCTGCTCTCTCAGCCGGGGCGGCGGTGGGGGGGGCTTGCGGGGGGTGGCTGGGGTCGGCAGGCCGGCCCTGCCGGAGGCCCGTATGCAGGGGTGCCTGCACGGGGTGGGAAGGGGCGGCGGCGGGCTGCCTGTGCTCTCTGAGCCGGGGCGGCGGTGGGGGGGCTTGCGGGGGGTGGCTGGGGTCGGCAGGCCGGCCCTGCCGGAGGCCCGTATGCAGGGGTGCCTGCACGGGGTGGGTGGGCCTGCGGCGGGCTGCCTGTGCTCTCTGAGCCGGGGCGGCGGTGGGGGGGGCTTGCGGGGGGTGGCTGGGGGCGGCAGGCCGGCCCTGCCGGAGGCCCGTATGCAGGGGTGCCTGCACGGGGTGGGTGGGCCTGCGGCGGGCTGCCTGTGCTCTCTGAGCCGGGGCGGCGGTGGGGGGGGCTTGCGGGGGGTGGCTGGGGGCGGCAGGCCGGCCCTGCCGGAGGCCCGTATGCAGGGGTGCCTGCACGGGGTGGGAAGGGGCGGCGGCGGGGTGCCTGTGCTCTCTCAGCCGGGGCGGCGGTGGGGGGGCTTGCGGGGGTTGTCTGGGGGCGGCAGGCCGGTCCTGCCGGAGGCCCGTATGCAGGGGTGCCTGCACGGGGTGGGAAGGGGCGGCGGCGGGCTGCCTGTGCTGTCTCAGCCGGGGCGGCGGTGGGGGGGCTTGTGGGGGGTGGCTGGGGGCGGCAGGCCGGCCCGGCCGGAGGCCCGTATGCAGGGGTGCCTGCACGGGGTAGGAAGGGCCGGCGGCGGGGTGCCTGTGCTCTCTCAGCCGAGGCGGCGGTGGGGGGGCTTGTGGGGGGTGGCTGGGGGCGGCAGGCCGGCCCTGCCGGAGGCCCGTATGCAGGGGTGCCTGCACGGGGTGGGAAGGGGCAGCGGCGGGCTGCCTGTGCTCTCTCAGCCGGGGCGGCGGTGGGGGGGCCTGCGGCGGGTGGCTGGGGGCGGCAGGCCGGCCCTGCCGGAGGCCCGTATGCAGGGGTGCCTGCACGGGGTGGGAAGGGCCGGCGGCGGGCTGCCTGTGCTCTCTCAGCCGGGGCGGCGGTGGGGGGGCTTGCGGAGGGGTGGCTGGGGTCGGCAGGCCGGCCCTGCCGGAGGCCCGTATGCAGGGGTGCCTGCACGGGGTGGGAAGGGCCGGCGGCGGGCTGCCTGTGCTCTCTCAGCCGGGGCGGCGGTGGGGGGGGTTGCGGGGGGTGGCTGGGGGCGGCAGGCCGGCCCTGCCGGAGGCCCGTATGCAGGGGTGCCTGCACGGGGTGGGAAGGGCCGGCGGCGGGCTGCCTGTGCTGTCTCAGTCGGGGCGGCGGTGGGGGGGCTTGCGGGGGGTGGCTGGGGTCGGCAGGCCGGCCCTGCCGGAGGCCCGTATGCAGGGGTGCCTGCACGGGGTGGGTGGGCCTGAGGCGGGCTGCCTGTGCTCTCTGAGCCGGGGCGGCGGTGGGGGGGGCTTGCGGGGGGTGGCTGGGGGTCGGCAGGCCGGCCCTGCCGGAGGCCCGTATGCAGGGGTGCCTGCACGGGGTGGGAAGGGCCGGCGGCGGGCTGCCTGTGCTCTCTCAGCCGGGGCGGCGGTGGGGGGGGTTGCGGGGGGTGGCTGTGGGCGGCAGGCCGGCCCTGCCGGAGGCCCGTATGCAGGGGTGCCTGCACGGGGTGGGAAGGGCCGGCGGCGGGCTGCCTGTGCTCTCTCAGCCGGGGCGGCGGTGGGGGGGCTTGCGGGGGGTGGCTGGGGTCGGCAGGCCGGCCCTGCCGGAGGCCCGTATGCAGGGGTGCCTGCACGGGGTGGGAAGGGCCGGCGGCGGGCTGCCTGTGCTGTCTCAGCCGGGGCGGCGGTGGGGGGGCTTGTGGGGGGTGGCTGGGGGCTGCAGGCCGGCCCTGCCGGAGGCCCGTATGCAGGGGTGCCTGCACGGGGTGGGAAGGGCCGGCGGCGGGCTGCCTGTGCTCTCTCAGCCGGGGCGGCGGTGGGGGGGGTTGCGGGGGGTGGCTGGGGGCGGCAGGCCGGCCCTGCCGGAGGCCCGTATGCAGGGGTGCCTGCACGGGGTGGGAAGGGCCGGCGGCGGGCTGCCTGTGCTGTCTCAGTCGGGGCGGCGGTGGGGGGGCTTGCGGGGGGTGGCTGGGGGCGGCAGGCCGGCCCTGCCGGAGGCCCGTATGCAGGGGTGCCTGCACGGGGTGGGTGGGCCTGCGGCGGGCTGCCTGTGCTCTCTGAGCCGGGGCGGCGGTGGGGGGGGCTTGCGGGGGGTGGCTGGGGTCGGCAGGCCGGCCCTGCCGGAGGCCCGTATGCAGGGGTGCCTGCACGGGGTGGGAAGGGCCGGCGGCGGGCTGCCTGTGATCTCTCAGCCGGGGCGGCGGTGGGGGGGGTTGCGGGGGGTGGCTGGGGGCGGCAGGCCGGCCCTGCCGGAGGCCCGTATGCAGGGGTGCCTGCACGGGGTGGGAAGGGCCGGCGGCGGGCTGCCTGTGCTCTCTGAGCCGGGGCGGCGGTGGGGGGGGCTTGCGGGGGGTGGCTGGGGTCGGCAGGCCGGCCCTGCCGGAGGCCCGTAGGCAGGGGTGCCTGCACGGGGTGGGAAGGGGCGGCGGCGGGCTGCCTGTGCTCTCTCAGCCGGGGCGGCGGTGGGGGGGCTTGCGGGGGGTGGCTGGGGGCGGCAGGCCGGCCCTGCCGGAGGCCCGTATGCAGGGGTGCCTGCACGGGGTGGGAAGGGCCGGCGGCGGGCTGCCTGTGCTGTCTCAGTCGGGGCGGCGGTGGAGGGGCTTGCGGGGGATGGCTGGGGTCGGCAGGCCGGCCCTGCCGGAGGCCCGTATGCAGGGGTGCCTGCACGGGGTGGGTGGGCCTGCGGCGGGCTGCCTGTGCTCTCTGAGCCGGGGCGGCGGTGGGGGGGGCTTGCGGGGGGTGGCTGGGGGCGGCAGGCCGGCCCTGCCGGAGGCCCGTATGCAGGGGTGCCTGCACGGGGTGGGAAGGGGCGGCGGCGGGGTGCCTGTGCTGTCTCAGTCGGGGCGGCGGTGGGGGGGCTTGCGGGGGGTGGCTGGGGGCGGCAGGCCGGCCCTGCCGGAGGCCCGTATGCAGGGGTGCCTGCACGGGGTGGGAAGGGCCGGCGGCGGGGTTCCTGTGCTCTCTCAGCCGGGGCGGCGGTGGGGGGGCTTGCGGGGGGTGGCTGGGGGCGGCAGGCCGGCCCTGCCGGAGGCCCGTATGCAGGGGTGCCTGCACGGGGTGGGAAGGGCCGGCGGCGGGCTGCCTGTGCTCTCTCAGCCGGGGCGGCGGTGGGGGGGCTTGCGGGGGGTGGCTGGGGTCGGCAGGCCGGCCCTGCCGGAGGCCCGTATGCAGGGGTGCCTGCACGGGGTGGGAAGGGCCGGCGGCGGGCTGCCTGTGCTGTCTCAGCCGGGGCGGCGGTGGGGGGGCTTGTGGGGGGTGGCTGGGGGCTGCAGGCCGGCCCTGCCGGAGGCCCGTATGCAGGGGTGCCTGCACGGGGTGGGAAGGGCCGGCGGCGGGCTGCCTGTGCTCTCTCAGCCGGGGCGGCGGTGGGGGGGGTTGCGGGGGGTGGCTGGGGGCGGCAGGCCGGCCCTGCCGGAGGCCCGTATGCAGGGGTGCCTGCACGGGGTGGGAAGGGCCGGCGGCGGGCTGCCTGTGCTGTCTCAGTCGGGGCGGCGGTGGGGGGGCTTGCGGGGGGTGGCTGGGGTCGGCAGGCCGGCCCTGCCGGAGGCCCGTATGCAGGGGTGCCTGCACGGGGTGGGTGGGCCTGCGGCGGGCTGCCTGTGCTCTCTGAGCCGGGGCGGCGGTGGGGGGGGCTTGCGGGGGGTGGCTGGGGTCGGCAGGCCGGCCCTGCCGGAGGCCCGTATGCAGGGGTGCCTGCACGGGGTGGGAAGGGCCGGCGGCGGGCTGCCTGTGATCTCTCAGCCGGGGCGGCGGTGGGGGGGGTTGCGGGGGGTGGCTGGGGGCGGCAGGCCGGCCCTGCCGGAGGCCCGTATGCAGGGGTGCCTGCACGGGGTGGGAAGGGCCGGCGGCGGGCTGCCTGTGCTCTCTCAGCCGGGGCGGCGGTGGGGGGGGTTGCGGGGGGTGGCTGGGGGCGGCAGGCCGGCCCTGCCGGAGGCCCGTATGCAGGGGTGCCTGCACGGGGTGGGAAGGGCCGGCGGCGGGCTGCCTGTGCTGTCTCAGTCGGGGCGGCGGTGGGGGGGCTTGCGGGGGGTGGCTGGGGGCGGCAGGCCGGCCCTGCCGGAGGCCCGTATGCAGGGGTGCCTGCACGGGGTGGGAAGGGCCGGCGGCGGGCTGCCTGTGCTGTCTCAGTCGGGGCGGCGGTGGAGGGGCTTGCGGGGGATGGCTGGGGTCGGCAGGCCGGCCCTGCCGGAGGCCCGTATGCAGGGGTGCCTGCACGGGGTGGGTGGGCCTGCGGCGGGCTGCCTGTGCTCTCTGAGCCGGGGCGGCGGTGGGGGGGGCTTGCGGGGGGTGGCTGGGGGCGGCAGGCCGGCCCTGCCGGAGGCCCGTATGCAGGGGTGCCTGCACGGGGTGGGAAGGGGCGGCGGCGGGGTGCCTGTGCTGTCTCAGTCGGGGCGGCGGTGGGGGGGCTTGCGGGGGGTGGCTGGGGGCGGCAGGCCGGCCCTGCCGGAGGCCCGTATGCAGGGGTGCCTGCACGGGGTGGGAAGGGCCGGCGGCGGGGTTCCTGTGCTCTCTCAGCCGGGGCGGCGGTGGGGGGGCTTGCGGGGGGTGGCTGGGGGCGGCAGGCCGGCCCTGCCGGAGGCCCGTATGCAGGGGTGCCTGCACGGGGTGGGAAGGGCCGGCGGCGGGCTGCCTGTGCTCTCTCAGCCGGGGCGGCGGTGGGGGGGCTTGCGGGGGGTGGCTGGGGGCGGCAGGCCGGCCCTGCCGGAGGCCCGTATGCAGGGGTGCCTGCACGGGGTGGGAAGGGGCGGCGGCGGGCTGCCTGTGCTCTCTCAGCCGGGGCGGCGGTGGGGGGGCTTGCGGGGGGTGGCTGGGGGCGGCAGGCCGGCCCTGCCGGAGGCCCGTTTGCAGGGGTGCCTGCACGGGGGTGGGTTGGGGGGGGCGGCGGGAATTTTTTGGTTTTTGTTGCTTTTTTATTTCTTTTTCCGCTTTTGAAACAGAGACGCCGCCCCGTCCTCGGGCGTTTCAGCCGAGCTGATGGAAAGCGGCGCCCCTTCCCGTCGCTTGCGGGGGGGGGTGGTGCAGGAGGGGGGAGGCGGCGCGCGCCTGAAATTCCCCTCGCCACCCCCCGTTTCCGAGACTTCGCCGTATCTAGTGGAAGGCGCTAAGCTTGGCCGGACTGTCTCGCTGAAGGCTTTCTTACTCTGCATCGGTTCTGACGGTGGGCGAGAAAAAAAAACAAAACCAAAGCAGAGCAGGGAAACAGTTACAAAAAGTTCTTGAGAGCCAGCACCGGCCCGCCCATCGGCAGACGGAGCGGCGCCCGGGGTCAACGAGTGCCACCCTGCTGCTTAGCAACCGGAACCCGAGCCGGCCCGCCCCGCCCACCCGCCGGCAAGGGGCGGGCGCTTCCCCGCGGCAGAAGGGGGAGACAGAGACTGAGAGACGGGGTCGAGGAGCAGGCGGGGAGCCTTGCGCTGAGGTAGGCTGGGGACGGGGCCTCTTTTCCGAGAAGATTGAGGTTTGAGTCGGGGGGGGGGGGGGGGGGCGGCGGCAGGGGCTGCTTGTGCGCTCTCGGCCGGGGCGGCGGTGGGGGGGTGGCGGGGTGGGGGGGGGCAGCGGAGCGGCCGTGCCGGAGGCCCGTATGCAGGGGTGCCCGCACCGGGGGGGGGGTGGGGGGGGGCGGCGGCAGGGGCTGCTTGTGCGCTCTCGGCCGGGGCGGCGGTGGGGGGGGGCTTGCGGGTGGGGGTGCGGCGGCCGGGCTGCCGTGCCGGAGGCCCGTTTGCAGGGGTGCCTGCACGGGGGGAGGTGGGGGGGGGGGGGGGGGTGGGGCGGGGCGGCGGGAATTTTTTGGTTTTTGTTGCTTTTTTATTTTTTTTCCGCTTTTGAAACACAGACGCCGCCCCGCCTTCGGGCGTTTCAGCCGAGCTGATAGAAAGCTGCGCCCCTTCCCGTTGCTTGCGGGGGGGGTTGGTGCCGCGGAAGGGGGTGGCGGGGGGGGGCGGGAACGGGACGGGGACGGGGACGGGGACGGGGACGGGGACGGGGACGGGGACGGGTCTGGCCGACGGGTCTGGACGACAGCGCCCCCCCGACCCCGCGTCCCGGCCGGCCACCACGTCTACCCGGGACCGGGTCGGCGGGGAGGACAGGTCTACCCGGGACCGGTTCGGCGGGGAGGACAGGTCTACCCGACAGCGCCCCCCCCATCGCCCCGCGTCCCGGCCGGCCACCACGTCTACCCGGGACCGGTTCGGCGGGGAGGACAGGTCTACCAGGGACCGGTTCGGCGGGGAGGACAGGTCTACCCGACAGCACCCCCCCCATCCCGGGTCCCGGCCGGCCACCACGTCTACCCGGGACCGGTTTGGCGGGGAGGACAGGTCTACCCGGGACCGGGTCGGCGGGGAGGACAGGTCTACCCGACCGCGCCCGCCCCCGATCCCGAGTCCCGGCCGGCCACCACGTCTACCCGGGACCGGTTCGGCGGGGAGGACAGGTCTACCCGGGACCGGGTCGGCGGGGAGGACCGGTCTACCCGGGACCGGTTCGGCGGGGAGGACAGGTCTACCCGGGACCGGGTCGGCGGGGAGGACCGGTCTACCCGGGACCGGGTCGGCGGA
>NW_027448925.1:62500-75000 GCF_030867145.1 Opisthocomus hoazin
TGAGGGCTCGCGGGGCCGCGCGGCCGTCACACAGCCCGGTTCGGTAAAGAAGCCCGAGGAACCCCAACCGAGCAGGTAGCGGGATGGGGGGGGTGCGGGGTGACACGGGGAGGCACGCGCCCCGCCGCTTCCACCACCGCCGTCTCTTTGCTCGTCACGGTCCGCGCCGCTCGGAGGGAAGGGGACAACACCTCGCACGAGACGGGAAGCGACATTGGAAAGGAGACCGCCCGGCCCGAACACCGGAGCCCCGCCGTGGCTCCCTATGACGGGGAGTACGGAAGACCCGGCCCGCCGGGGGCCCTCTCCGACGCCACCCGAAAAGCCTCATCGATCAGGAAAGGGAAGGGGAACGGAGGAGAAGCGGAGGCCCCACGGCCACGGTTCCTGGGACAGCGACGGCCGCGCGCGCCGGCCCCCGAACCCCGAACCTCGGGCAGGGCTGGGCAGCACAGGCGCGGGGCCCTGCGTGCGAGCGAGCGAGCGAGCGGGCAGCGTCGACAGCAGAAGCCCAACGCGGCTTGGCCACCGGCAGAGCCGGACTGCCGTAGAGGCTTCTCTGCAACGTGCCCGCGGATGGCTGCTGTTAACGGGCGTGGGGAGGGGGGGGGGAGCCACGGCAGGCTCCACTCCCAAACCCCGGCCCTACAAGCGTTCGAGTGCCGGAGACCGCCGCCTGTCTCGGCCCGGCCCTGGAGAAACCCCTCTTGGAGCCCTCGCTCCAGTCGGCAACGGCCACCGGAGCCTGCGGGCAAGCAGCGGCTTCGCGCGGCTTCTGGCAGTCGGAAGCGCCGTGCGCGATAGGTAGGAGGCAGAACGGCCACGGCCAGGGCCGCCGGGCAACGCCCGAGTCTGCCGGCTGAGCCGCGGCTGACAAGCGTTCGAGTGCCGGCGACCGCCGCCGGTCTCGGCCCGGCCCTGGAGAAACCCCTCTTGGAGCCTTCGCTCCAGTCGGCAACGGCCACCGGAGCCTGCGGGCAAGCAGCGGCTTCGCGCGGCTTCTGGCAGTCGGAAGCGCCGTGCGCGATAGGTAGGAGGCAGAACGGCCACGGCCAGGGCCGCCGGGCAACGCCCGAGTCTGCCGGCTGAGCCGCGGGTGACAAGCGTTCGAGTGCCGGCGACCGCCGCCCGTCTCGGCCCGGCCCTGGAGAAACCCCTCTTGGAGCCCTCGCTCCAGTCGGCAACGGCCACCGGAGCCTGCGGGCAAGCAGCGGCTTCGCGCGGCTTCTGGCAGTCGGAAGCGCCGTGCGCGATAGGTAGGAGGCAGAACGGCCACGGCCAGGGCCGCCGGGCAACGCCCGAGTCTGCCGGCTGAGCCGCGGGTGACAAGCGTTCGAGTGCCGGCGACCACCGCCCGTCTCGGCCCGGCCCTGGAGAAACCCCTCTTGGAGCCCTCGCTCCAGTCGGCAACGGCCACCGGAGCCTGCGGGCAAGCAGCGGCTTCGCGCGGCTTCTGGCAGTCGGAAGCGCCGTGCGCGATAGATAGGAGGCAGAACGGCCACGGCCAGGGCCGCCGGGCAACGCCCGAGTCTGCCGGCTGAGCCGCGGGTGACAAGCGTTCGAGTGCCGGCGACCGCCGCCGGTCTCGGCCCGGCCCTGGAGAAACCCCTCTTGGAGCCCTCGCTCCAGTCGGCAACGGCCACCGGAGCCTGCGGGCAAGCAGCGGCTTCGCGCGGCTTCTGGCAGTCGGAAGCGTCGTGCGCGATAGGTAGGAGGCAGAACGGCCACGGCCACAGCCGCCGTGCAACGCCCGAGTCTGCCGGCTGAACCGCGAGTAGCTGCAGCGGTTCGATGGCGCTGGTCCGCGAGCGCCAGCCCTCTGCCCTAGTATACGGACAGCGAGGTCCCCGGCCCCGGCGGGCTCGAAGAGAACCGTCTTCCCCCAGCGGGGAGGCGCGCGAGCGCCGCCGACTCTTACCATGACGTAACTGGAGGCAGCGCAAAGCAGCGACCCCTTCGGCAGCTCCGAAGAAGAACCGGGCAAGACGTCTACCTGCCAGAACCGCGGTGGAGCCAAAGTCCCGCCGGAGCGAGGTAGACGAGGCATCCCTTTCCGCCGGCAGCTCCGGCGGCCACATCGGGCACACCGGACCCGGCGGACGGTAAAACGGGTAGACCTGGCCTCCCTGCCGGCAGAACGGGTAGACGAGGCCTCCCTGCCTGGAACCGGGTAGACCTGGCATCCCTGCCGGAAGCGGGTAGACCTGGCATCCCTGCCGGTAAAACGGGTAGACCTGGCCTCCCTGCCGGCAGAACGGGTAGACGAGGCCTCCCTGCCTGGAACCGGGTAGACCTGGCATCCCTGCCGGAAGCGGGTAGACCTGGTCTCCCTGCCGCCAAAACGGGTAGACCTGGCCTCCCTGCCGCCACAACGGGTAGACCTGGCATCCCTGCCGGCAAAACGGGTAGACCTGGTCTCCCTGCCGGTAAAACGGGTAGACCTGGTCTCCCTGCAGGTAAAACGGGTAGACCTGGCCTCCCTGCCGGTAAAACGGGTAGACCTGGCCTCCCTGCCGGCAGAACGGGTAGACCTGGCATCCCTGCCGGCAAAACGGGTAGACCTGGTCTCCCTGCCGGTAAAACGGGTAGACCTGGTCTCCCTGCAGGTAAAACGGGTAGACCTGTTATCCCTGCCGGCAAAACGGGTAGACCTGGTCTCCCTGCAGCCAGAACGGGTAGACCTGGCATCCCTGCCGGTAAAACGGGTAGACCTGGTCTCCCTGCCGGCAAAAAGGGTAGACCTGTTCTCCCTGCCGCCAGAACGGGTAGACCTGGCCTCCCTGCCGGTAAAACGGGTAGACCTGGTCTCCGTGCAGGTAAAACGGGTAGACCTGGCATCCCTGCCGGCAGAACGGGTAGACCTGGTCTCCCTGCCGCCAGAACGGGTAGACCTGGCATCCCTGCCGGCAAAACGGGTAGACCTGGTCTCCCTGCCGGTAAAACGGGTAGACCTGGCCTCCCTGCAGGTAAAACGGGTAGACCTGTTATCCCTGCCGGCAAAACGGGTAGACCTGGCATCCCTGCCGGCAAAACGGGTAGACCTGGTCTCCCTGCCGGTAAATGGGTAGACCTGGTCTCCCTGCCGCTAGAACGGGTAGACCTGGCCTCCCTGCCGGCAGAACGGGTAGACCTGGCCTCCCTGCCGGTAAAACGGTTAGACCTGGCATCCCTGCAGGTAAAACGGGTAGACCTGGCATCCCTGCCGGCAAAACGGGTAGACCTGGTCTCCCTGCCGGTAAAACGGGTAGACCTGTTCTCCCTGCAGGTAAAACGGGTAGACCTGTTCTCCCTGCCGCCAGAACGGGTAGACCTGGCATCCCTGCCGGCAAAACGGGTAGACCTGGTCTCCCTGCCGGCAAAAAGGGTAGACCTGTTCTCCCTGCCGCCAGAACGGGTAGACCTGGCCTCCCTGCCGGTAAAACGGGTAGACCTGGTCTCCGTGCAGGTAAAACGGGTAGACCTGGCATCCCTGCCGGCAGAACGGGTAGACCTGGTCTCCCTGCCGCCAGAACGGGTAGACCTGGCATCCCTGCCGGCAAAACGGGTAGACCTGGTCTCCCTGCCGGTAAAACGGGTAGACCTGGCCTCCCTGCAGGTAAAACGGGTAGACCTGTTATCCCTGCCGGCAAAACGGGTAGACCTGGCATCCCTGCCGGCAAAACGGGTAGACCTGGTCTCCCTGCCGGTAAATGGGTAGACCTGGTCTCCCTGCCGCTAGAACGGGTAGACCTGGCCTCCCTGCCGGCAGAACGGGTAGACCTGGCCTCCCTGCCGGTAAAACGGGTAGACCTGGCATCCCTGCAGGTAAAACGGGTAGACCTGGCATCCCTGCCGGCAAAACGGGTAGACCTGGTCTCCCTGCCGGTAAAACGGGTAGACCTGTTCTCCCTGCAGGTAAAACGGGTAGACCTGTTCTCCCTGCCGCCAGAACGGGTAGACCTGGCATCCCTGCCGGCAAAACGGGTAGACCTGGTCTCCCTGCCGGTAAATGGGTAGACCTGGTCTCCCTGCAGGTAAATCGGGTAGACCTGTTATCCCTGCCGGCAAAACGGGTAGACCTGGTCTCCCTGCAGCCAGAACGGGTAGACCTGGTCTCCCTGCCGGCAAAACGGGTAGACCTGGTCTCCCTGCCGGCAGAACGGGTAGACCTGGTCTCCCTGCCGGTAAATGGGTAGACCTGGTCTCCCTGCCGGCAATATGGGTAGACCTGGCCTCCCTGCAGCCAGAACGGGTAGACCTGGCATCCCTGCCGGTAAAACGGGTAGACCTGGCATCCCTGCCGGCAATACGGGTAGACCTGGTCTCCCTGCCGCTAGAACGGGTAGACCTGGCATCCCTGCCGGTAAAACGGGTAGACCTGGCCTCCCTGCCGGCAATACGGGTAGACCTGGCCTCCCTGCCGGTAAAACGGGTAGACCTGGCATCCCTGCCGGCAGAACGGGTAGACCTGGTTTCCCTGCCGCCAGAACGGGTAGACCTGGCCTCCCTGCAGGTAAAACGGGTAGACCTGGCCTCCCTGCCGGCAGAAGGGGTAGACCTGGCCTCCCTGCCGGCAGAAGGGGTAGACCTGTCCTCCCTGCGGACAGAGCGGGTCGCCCGTGCTGGAGGCCCGTATGCAGGGGTGCCTGCACGGGGTGGGAAGGGCCGGCGGCGGGCTGCCTGTGCTCTCTCAGCCGGGGCGGCGGTGGGGGGGCTTGCGGGGGGTGGCTGGGGTCGGCAGGCCGGCCCTGCCGGAGGCCCGTATGCAGGGGTGCCTGCACGGGGTGGGAAGGGGCGGCGGCGGGGTGCCTGTGCTCTCTCAGCCGGGGCGGCGGTGGGGGGGCTTGTGGGGGGTGGCTGGGGGCGGCAGGCCGGCTGTGCCGGAGGCCCGTATGCAGGGGTGCCTGCACGGGGTGGGAAGGGGCGGCGGCGGGGTGCCTGTGCTGTCTCAGCCGGGGCGGCGGTGGGGGGGCTTGTGGGGTGTGGCTGGGGGCGGCAGGCCGGCCCTGCCGGAGGCCCCTATGCAGGGGTGCCTGCACGGGGTGGGAAGGGCCGGCGGCGGGCTGCCTGTGCTCTCTCAGCCGGGGCGGCGGTGGGGGGGCTTGTGGGGGGTGGCTGGGGGCGGCAGGCCGGCCGTGCCGGAGGCCCGTATGCAGGGGTGCCTGCACGGGGTGGGAAGGGGCGGCGGCGGGGTGCCTGTGCTGTCTCAGCCGGGGCGGCGGTGGGGGGGCTTGTGGGGGGTGGCTGGGGGCGGCAGGCCGGCTTTGCCGGAGGCCCGTATGCAGGGGTGCCTGCACGGGGTGGGAAGGGGCGGCGGCGGGCTGCCTGTGCTCTCTCAGCCGGGGCGGCGGTGGGGGGGCTTGCGGGGGGTGGCTGGGGGCGGCAGGCCGGCCCTGCCGGAGGCCCCTATGCAGGGGTGCCTGCACGGGGTGGGAAGGGCCGGCGGCGGGCTGCCTGTGCTCTCTCAGCCGGGGCGGCGGTGGGGGGGCTTGCGGGGGGTGGCTGGGGGCGGCAGGCCGGCCCTGCCGGAGGCCCGTATGCAGGGGTGCCTGCACGGGGTGGGAAGGGGCGGCGGCGGGCTGCCTCTGCTCTCTCAGCCGGGGCGGCGGTGGGGGGGCTTGCGGGGGGTGGCTGGGGTCGGCAGGCCGGCCCTGCCGGAGGCCCGTATGCAGGGGTGCCTGCACGGGGTGGGAAGGGGCGGCGGCGGGCTGCCTGTGCTCTCTCAGCCGGGGCGGCGGTGGGGGGGCTTGCGGGGGGTGGCTGGGGGCGGCAGGCCGGCCCTGCCGGAGGCCCCTATGCAGGGGTGCCTGCACGGGGTGGGAAGGGCCGGCGGCGGGCTGCCTGTGCTCTCTCAGCCGGGGCGGCGGTGGGGGGGCTTGCGGGGGGTGGCTGGGGGCGGCAGGCCGGCCCTGCCGGAGGCCCGTATGCAGGGGTGCCTGCACGGGGTGGGAAGTGGCGGCGGCGGGCTGCCTCTGCTCTCTCAGCCGGGGCGGCGGTGGGGGGGCTTGCGGGGGGTGGCTGGGGTCGGCAGGCCGGCCCTGCCGGAGGCCCGTATGCAGGGGTGCCTGCACGGGGTGGGAAGGGGCGGCGGCGGGCTGCCTGTGCTCTCTCAGCCGGGGCGGCGGTGGGGGGGCTTGCGGGGGGTGGCTGGGGGCGGCAGGCCGGCCCTGCCGGAGGCCCCTATGCAGGGGTGCCTGCACGGGGTGGGAAGGGCCGGCGGCGGGCTGCCTGTGCTCTCTCAGCCGGGGCGGCGGTGGGGGGGCTTGCGGGGGGTGGCTGGGGGCGGCAGGCCGGCCCTGCCGGAGGCCCGTATGCAGGGGTGCCTGCACGGGGTGGGAAGGGGCGGCGGCGGGCTGCCTCTGCTCTCTCAGCCGGGGCGGCGGTGGGGGGGGCTTGCGGGGGGTGGCTGGGGTCGGCAGGCCGGCCCTGCCGGAGGCCCGTATGCAGGGGTGCCTGCACGGGGTGGGAAGGGGCGGCGGCGGGCTGCCTGTGCTCTCTCAGCCGGGGCGGCGGTGGGGGGGCTTGCGGGGGGTGGCTGGGGTCGGCAGGCCGGCCCTGCCGGAGGCCCGTATGCAGGGGTGCCTGCACGGGGTGGGTGGGCCTGCGGCGGGCTGCCTGTGCTCTCTGAGCCGGGGCGGCGGTGGGGGGGGCTTGCGGGGGGTGGCTGGGGGCGGCAGGCCGGCCCTGCCGGAGGCCCGTATGCAGGGGTGCCTGCACGGGGTGGGTGGGCCTGCGGCGGGCTGCCTGTGCTCTCTGAGCCGGGGCGGCGGTGGGGGGGGCTTGCGGGGGGTGGCTGGGGGCGGCAGGCCGGCCCTGCCGGAGGCCCGTATGCAGGGGTGCCTGCACGGGGTGGGAAGGGGCGGCGGCGGGGTGCCTGTGCTCTCTCAGCCGGGGCGGCGGTGGGGGGGCTTGCGGGGGTTGTCTGGGGGCGGCAGGCCGGTCCTGCCGGAGGCCCGTATGCAGGGGTGCCTGCACGGGGTGGGAAGGGGCGGCGGCGGGCTGCCTGTGCTGTCTCAGCCGGGGCGGCGGTGGGGGGGCTTGTGGGGGGTGGCTGGGGGCGGCAGGCCGGCCCGGCCGGAGGCCCGTATGCAGGGGTGCCTGCACGGGGTAGGAAGGGCCGGCGGCGGGGTGCCTGTGCTCTCTCAGCCGAGGCGGCGGTGGGGGGGCTTGTGGGGGGTGGCTGGGGGCGGCAGGCCGGCCCTGCCGGAGGCCCGTATGCAGGGGTGCCTGCACGGGGTGGGAAGGGGCAGCGGCGGGCTGCCTGTGCTGTCTCAGCCGGGGCGGCGGTGGGGGGGCCTGCGGCGGGTGGCTGGGGGCGGCAGGCCGGCCCTGCCGGAGGCCCGTATGCAGGGGTGCCTGCACGGGGTGGGAAGGGCCGGCGGCGGGCTGCCTGTGCTCTCTCAGCCGGGGCGGCGGTGGGGGGGCTTGCGGAGGGGTGGCTGGGGTCGGCAGGCCGGCCCTGCCGGAGGCCCGTATGCAGGGGTGCCTGCACGGGGTGGGAAGGGCCGGCGGCGGGCTGCCTGTGCTGTCTCAGCCGGGGCGGCGGTGGGGGGGCTTGCGGGGGGTGGCTGGGGGCGGCAGGCCGGCCCTGCCGGAGGCCCGTATGCAGGGGTGCCTGCACGGGGTGGGAAGGGCCGGCGGCGGGCTGCCTGTGCTCTCTCAGCCGGGGCGGCGGTGGGGGGGGTTGCGGGGGGTGGCTGGGGGCGGCAGGCCGGCCCTGCCGGAGGCCCGTATGCAGGGGTGCCTGCACGGGGTGGGAAGGGCCGGCGGCGGGCTGCCTGTGCTGTCTCAGTCGGGGCGGCGGTGGGGGGGCTTGCGGGGGGTGGCTGGGGTCGGCAGGCCGGCCCTGCCGGAGGCCCGTATGCAGGGGTGCCTGCACGGGGTGGGTGGGCCTGCGGCGGGCTGCCTGTGCTCTCTGAGCCGGGGCGGCGGTGGGGGGGGCTTGCGGGGGGTGGCTGGGGGTCGGCAGGCCGGCCCTGCCGGAGGCCCGTATGCAGGGGTGCCTGCACGGGGTGGGAAGGGCCGGCGGCGGGCTGCCTGTGCTCTCTCAGCCGGGGCGGCGGTGGGGGGGGTTGCGGGGGGTGGCTGTGGGCGGCAGGCCGGCCCTGCCGGAGGCCCGTATGCAGGGGTGCCTGCACGGGGTGGGAAGGGCCGGCGGCGGGCTGCCTGTGCTCTCTCAGCCGGGGCGGCGGTGGGGGGGCTTGCGGGGGGTGGCTGGGGTCGGCAGGCCGGCCCTGCCGGAGGCCCGTATGCAGGGGTGCCTGCACGGGGTGGGAAGGGGCGGCGGCGGGCTGCCTGTGCTGTCTCAGCCGGGGCGGCGGTGGGGGGGCTTGTGGGGGGTGGCTGGGGGCTGCAGGCCGGCCCTGCCGGAGGCCCGTATGCAGGGGTGCCTGCACGGGGTGGGAAGGGCCGGCGGCGGGCTGCCTGTGCTCTCTCAGCCGGGGCGGCGGTGGGGGGGGTTGCGGGGGGTGGCTGGGGGCGGCAGGCCGGCCCTGCCGGAGGCCCGTATGCAGGGGTGCCTGCACGGGGTGGGAAGGGCCGGCGGCGGGCTGCCTGTGCTGTCTCAGTCGGGGCGGCGGTGGGGGGGCTTGCGGGGGGTGGCTGGGGTCGGCAGGCCGGCCCTGCCGGAGGCCCGTATGCAGGGGTGCCTGCACGGGGTGGGTGGGCCTGCGGCGGGCTGCCTGTGCTCTCTGAGCCGGGGCGGCGGTGGGGGGGGCTTGCGGGGGGTGGCTGGGGTCGGCAGGCCGGCCCTGCCGGAGGCCCGTATGCAGGGGTGCCTGCACGGGGTGGGAAGGGCCGGCGGCGGGCTGCCTGTGATCTCTCAGCCGGGGCGGCGGTGGGGGGGGTTGCGGGGGGTGGCTGGGGGCGGCAGGCCGGCCCTGCCGGAGGCCCGTATGCAGGGGTGCCTGCACGGGGTGGGAAGGGCCGGCGGCGGGCTGCCTGTGCTCTCTGAGCCGGGGCGGCGGTGGGGGGGGCTTGCGGGGGGTGGCTGGGGTCGGCAGGCCGGCCCTGCCGGAGGCCCGTAGGCAGGGGTGCCTGCACGGGGTGGGAAGGGGCGGCGGCGGGCTGCCTGTGCTCTCTCAGCCGGGGCGGCGGTGGGGGGGCTTGCGGGGGGTGGCTGGGGGCGGCAGGCCGGCCCTGCCGGAGGCCCGTATGCAGGGGTGCCTGCACGGGGTGGGAAGGGGCGGCGGCGGGCTGCCTGTGCTCTCTGAGCCGGGGCGGCGGTGGGGGGGCTTGCGGGGGGTGGCTGGGGGCGGCAGGCCGGCCCTGCCGGAGGCCCGTATGCAGGGGTGCCTGCACGGGGTGGGAAGGGCCGGCGGCGGGCTGCCTGTGCTGTCTCAGTCGGGGCGGCGGTGGAGGGGCTTGCGGGGGATGGCTGGGGTCGGCAGGCCGGCCCTGCCGGAGGCCCGTATGCAGGGGTGCCTGCACGGGGTGGGTGGGCCTGCGGCGGGCTGCCTGTGCTCTCTGAGCCGGGGCGGCGGTGGGGGGGGCTTGCGGGGGGTGGCTGGGGGCGGCAGGCCGGCCCTGCCGGAGGCCCGTATGCAGGGGTGCCTGCACGGGGTGGGAAGGGGCGGCGGCGGGCTGCCTGTGCTGTCTCAGTCGGGGCGGCGGTGGGGGGGCTTGCGGGGGGTGGCTGGGGGCGGCAGGCCGGCCCTGCCGGAGGCCCGTATGCAGGGGTGCCTGCACGGGGTGGGAAGGGCCGGCGGCGGGGTTCCTGTGCTCTCTCAGCCGGGGCGGCGGTGGGGGGGCTTGCGGGGGGTGGCTGGGGGCGGCAGGCCGGCCCTGCCGGAGGCCCGTATGCAGGGGTGCCTGCACGGGGTGGGAAGGGCCGGCGGCGGGCTGCCTGTGCTCTCTCAGCCGGGGCGGCGGTGGGGGGGCTTGCGGGGGGTGGCTGGGGTCGGCAGGCCGGCCCTGCCGGAGGCCCGTATGCAGGGGTGCCTGCACGGGGTGGGAAGGGCCGGCGGCGGGCTGCCTGTGCTGTCTCAGCCGGGGCGGCGGTGGGGGGGCTTGTGGGGGGTGGCTGGGGGCTGCAGGCCGGCCCTGCCGGAGGCCCGTATGCAGGGGTGCCTGCACGGGGTGGGAAGGGCCGGCGGCGGGCTGCCTGTGCTCTCTCAGCCGGGGCGGCGGTGGGGGGGGTTGCGGGGGGTGGCTGGGGGCGGCAGGCCGGCCCTGCCGGAGGCCCGTATGCAGGGGTGCCTGCACGGGGTGGGAAGGGCCGGCGGCGGGCTGCCTGTGCTGTCTCAGTCGGGGCGGCGGTGGGGGGGCTTGCGGGGGGTGGCTGGGGTCGGCAGGCCGGCCCTGCCGGAGGCCCGTATGCAGGGGTGCCTGCACGGGGTGGGTGGGCCTGCGGCGGGCTGCCTGTGCTCTCTGAGCCGGGGCGGCGGTGGGGGGGGCTTGCGGGGGGTGGCTGGGGTCGGCAGGCCGGCCCTGCCGGAGGCCCGTATGCAGGGGTGCCTGCACGGGGTGGGAAGGGCCGGCGGCGGGCTGCCTGTGATCTCTCAGCCGGGGCGGCGGTGGGGGGGGTTGCGGGGGGTGGCTGGGGGCGGCAGGCCGGCCCTGCCGGAGGCCCGTATGCAGGGGTGCCTGCACGGGGTGGGAAGGGCCGGCGGCGGGCTGCCTGTGCTCTCTCAGCCGGGGCGGCGGTGGGGGGGGTTGCGGGGGGTGGCTGGGGGCGGCAGGCCGGCCCTGCCGGAGGCCCCTATGCAGGGGTGCCTGCACGGGGTGGGAAGGGCCGGCGGCGGGCTGCCTGTGCTGTCTCAGTCGGGGCGGCGGTGGGGGGGCTTGCGGGGGGTGGCTGGGGGCGGCAGGCCGGCCCTGCCGGAGGCCCGTATGCAGGGGTGCCTGCACGGGGTGGGAAGGGCCGGCGGCGGGCTGCCTGTGCTGTCTCAGTCGGGGCGGCGGTGGAGGGGCTTGCGGGGGATGGCTGGGGTCGGCAGGCCGGCCCTGCCGGAGGCCCGTATGCAGGGGTGCCTGCACGGGGTGGGTGGGCCTGCGGCGGGCTGCCTGTGCTCTCTGAGCCGGGGCGGCGGTGGGGGGGGCTTGCGGGGGGTGGCTGGGGGCGGCAGGCCGGCCCTGCCGGAGGCCCGTATGCAGGGGTGCCTGCACGGGGTGGGAAGGGGCGGCGGCGGGGTGCCTGTGCTGTCTCAGTTGGGGCGGCGGTGGGGGGGCTTGCGGGGGGTGGCTGGGGGCGGCAGGCCGGCCCTGCCGGAGGCCCGTATGCAGGGGTGCCTGCACGGGGTGGGAAGGGCCGGCGGCGGGGTTCCTGTGCTCTCTCAGCCGGGGCGGCGGTGGGGGGGCTTGCGGGGGGTGGCTGGGGGCGGCAGGCCGGCCCTGCCGGAGGCCCGTATGCAGGGGTGCCTGCACGGGGTGGGAAGGGCCGGCGGCGGGCTGCCTGTGCTCTCTCAGCCGGGGCGGCGGTGGGGGGGCTTGCGGGGGGTGGCTGGGGGCGGCAGGCCGGCCCTGCCGGAGGCCCGTATGCAGGGGTGCCTGCACGGGGTGGGAAGGGGCGGCGGCGGGCTGCCTGTGCTCTCTCAGCCGGGGCGGCGGTGGGGGGGCTTGCGGGGGGTGGCTGGGGGCGGCAGGCCGGCCCTGCCGGAGGCCCGTTTGCAGGGGTGCCTGCACGGGGGTGGGTTGGGGGGGGCGGCGGGAATTTTTTGGTTTTTGTTGCTTTTTTATTTCTTTTTCCGCTTTTGAAACAGAGACGCCGCCCCGTCCTCGGGCGTTTCAGCCGAGCTGATGGAAAGCGGCGCCCCTTCCCGTCGCTTGCGGGGGGGGGTGGTGCAGGAGGGGGGAGGCGGCGCGCGCCTGAAATTCCCCTCGCCACCCCCCGTTTCCGAGACTTCGCCGTATCTAGTGGAAGGCGCTAAGCTTGGCCGGACTGTCTCGCTGAAGGCTTTCTTACTCTGCATCGGTTCTGACGGTGGGCGAGAAAAAAAAACAAAACCAAAGCAGAGCAGGGAAACAGTTACAAAAAGTTCTTGAGAGCCAGCACCGGCCCGCCCATCGGCAGACGGAGCGGCGCCCGGGGTCAACGAGTGCCACCCTGCTGCTTAGCAACCGGAACCCGAGCCGGCCCGCCCCGCCCACCCGCCGGCAAGGGGCGGGCGCTTCCCCGCGGCAGAAGGGGGAGACAGAGACTCAGAGACGGGGTCGAGGAGCAGGCGGGGAGCCTTGCGCTGAGGTAGGCTGGGGACGGGGCCTCTTTTCCGAGAAGATTGAGGTTTGAGTCGGGGGGGGGGGGGGGGGGCGGCGGCAGGGGCTGCTTGTGCGCTCTCGGCCGGGGCGGCGGTGGGGGGGTGGCGGGGTGGGGGGGGGCAGCGGAGCGGCCGTGCCGGAGGCCCGTATGCAGGGGTGCCCGCACCGGGGGGGGGGTGGGGGGGGGCGGCGGCAGGGGCTGCTTGTGCGCTCTCGGCCGGGGCGGCGGTGGGGGGGGGCTTGCGGGTGGGGGTGCGGCGGCCGGGCTGCCGTGCCGGAGGCCCGTTTGCAGGGGTGCCTGCACGGGGGGAGGTGGGGGGGGGGGG
>NW_027448925.1:82500-85000 GCF_030867145.1 Opisthocomus hoazin
AAGCGACGCTCAGACAGGCGTAGCCCCGGGAGGAACCCGGGGCCGCGAGTGCGTTCGAAGTGTCGATGATCAATGTGTCCTGCAATTCACATTAATTCTCGCAGCTAGCTGCGTTCTTCATCGACGCACGAGCCGAGTGATCCACCGCTAAGAGTTGTCTCGGTTTCGGCACCGCCCCGCGCGCGCGGAGGGGCCGGGACCGCTCGCCGAGAGCGGCCCCTTCTCTGAGGACGGCCGGACCGACCGCCGGCCCCGCCGCCGCCCACCCCCCTCCGCACGCGCGGAGGGGGCGCGGCGCGGCGGCGCGACGCGGCGCGACGGAGAGGCCCTCGCCTCGGCTTGACCGTACGAGCACAGGGGAAACGGAAAACAACGGAAAACCCCGAGCGGCCAAAGGGCGGGGGAGCCCGCGCTCCCGACCGACCCTGGGGAAACGTACGCAACACACACACACACACCCTTGGCGCGCTTCGGGGGCGGCCCAGGCGCCCGGGCTCGGACCGGCCTCCCCCCGGAGGCTACGGCACGCCCGGCCGCGACGCCTGCCCGCCTTCGCTCGGGAGCCGGACGCCCGGCTGCGCCCGCGCTGCGACGAGCCGGCTCCGCCCACCACGGTCGCCTCTCGCCCCGCCGGCGAACCTCGGCGCCGACGCCGCCTTCCACCGACGCCGGAGGAAGCGCGGCCGGCCACTGGAGCGCGAGCCGGCGACGCGCGGCCGCCCACCGGCCCGCGCCGGATGGGCGAACCCGGCCACCCCGCCCGGCGGCGGCGGCCGCCACCGCCGCCGCGAAAACCGCCGCCGCAGCCGCTTCTCGCCTCGGCCCCCTGGGGCCGCCGGCACGGCCCCAGCGGAAAGGCGGACGGCGCTGAGCGCGGGGGGCGGCTCCCACTCTCCCCGTTTCCACGCGAAGACCCGGAGCGGGACGCCCCCGCGCCGCGCGCCCGCCCTCGAGACGGAAGCGACGGGCGGGGAAACGCGGGACGGGACGGCCGCCAGCGGATGCGGCCGGGGAACCCTCCCGGACGACCCGACGGACGACCGGCACCGACCGGCACGCCGAGCGGCGCCGCCGCCGCTCGGCCTGGGGGGGTGTGGCTCGCCCCCCCCTTTCTTTCCCTGGGCGCCGAGGGCGGGGCGAGGAGCGGGAGAGGGGAGCGCGGCGCGCCCCGAGCGCGGCCGCAGCGCGAGCGTCCAAAGGCGCGGGGCGGCCCCCCGGCGGCCGCCCCCCCCCGCGGGGGCTCGCCGCGCCTTTCTTTCCCCCGGCGCGGAGCCCGCGCTCCGGCCGGCGGGTGGCCCCGTTTGCGAGGGCGGGCAGGTCGGCCGCGGCCGACCCGCGCCGCGGTCTCTCCGCCGAGACCGGCCCGCGGAGAGGGGGGGCAGGTTGGGGCAGCGAGACGCCCCCCCTTCTCCGGCACGGCGGCCCGCGGGGGCGGACGCCCCCCCCGCGGCTCGCGCCGTGCCGCTCGAGTCTTTAAACCGCCGCCCGGCTCCTTTGGCCTTTGACCCCCGGACTCGGCCGAGGGAGGGCCGCCGAAGCGCGGACGCTAGGTACCTGGCCCTGGGGTGAGGGAAACGACCTGCATGGCCCCGCGGGGGTGCCTCCCCCGGCTGCCGCCCTCGGGGGAGCGTCCGCCCGCGGGGGCGCGCCCGGCATCCGCCGCCACCACCTCGTCCTCCTTAGCCCCGGGGCCCGGGGTTTCCCTCGATAGCCCGGCGCTGCGCCCGGGGGGAGAGACGTGGCTCGGGCCGCCCGCTCGCGCGGGACGCGACCCGGCCGGGGGGGGGCCTCGCCCGCCCCGGGCGGCGCCAGCGGCCGAGACCGTGCTCGCGCCCCCCCCTTCCGCCACGGCTCCCTCTTCGAGAGGCAGCCGTGCCGGGTCGGAGGGGAGGTTCGCGGGTCCGGCCGCCGCGCCGCCCGAAACGCCGTGCGCACACCCGCGCCACGGCCCGGAACGCCCGGAGACAGCCCTGTCCCGCGCGCGGGGGGGTAGACGGCGCCGCCGCCGGCGCCGCCCCACCCCCCCCCCAGGAGCTGCCGCCCCCCGAAGACGGCGACACCCCTCGGCTGTCGCGCTTGCGGCCCCCGGTGCCGCCGCCGTCGCTCGACGCTCGCCCCCCGGCCCGCCGAGCAGGCCGGTGCTCTGCCGGCCGTGCTCGCCGCGTTGCCCCGCCGGCATCCCCCCCTCTTGCTTCCCGCGCAGACGCGGGAAGCGGGGAGCCGGCGGGGGCGCGGCGTCCGCGGCCGACAGGTCGACGCACCCGCGCGCGTCGGAGGACGAGCCGCACGAGACGACGGCGGCGGCGGGCGACAGGACGAGGAGAGCGCCTCCGGGGAGCGGCGGGGGGAGGGGACGCCCCCTCCCCCTCCCTCACGCACGCACGCGGCTCCCGCGCGGGAGCCGGGCCTTTCCGGGCGAACTCAGGAACGTGCGAGCGCGCGCGCGCACGGAAAACCCGCGGCGACGGCGTTCGGCGGCGCCGGCCGCGGGGTGGCGAGG
>NW_027448925.1:90000-96086 GCF_030867145.1 Opisthocomus hoazin
AGACGAGGCATCCCTTTCCGCCGGCAGCTCCGGCGGCCACATCGGGCACACCGGACCCGGCGGACGGTAAAACGGGTAGACCTGGCCTCCCTGCCGGCAGAACGGGTAGACGAGGCCTCCCTGCCTGGAACCGGGTAGACCTGGCATCCCTGCCGGAAGCGGGTAGACCTGGCATCCCTGCCGGTAAAACGGGTAGACCTGGCCTCCCTGCCGGCAGAACGGGTAGACGAGGCCTCCCTGCCTGGAACCGGGTAGACCTGGCATCCCTGCCGGAAGCGGGTAGACCTGGTCTCCCTGCCGCCAAAACGGGTAGACCTGGCCTCCCTGCCGCCACAACGGGTAGACCTGGCATCCCTGCCGGCAAAACGGGTAGACCTGGTCTCCCTGCCGGTAAAACGGGTAGACCTGTTCTCCTGCAGGTAAAACGGGTAGACCTGGCCTCCCTGCCGGTAAAACGGGTAGACCTGGCCTCCCTGCCGGCAGAACGGGTAGACCTGCCATCCCTGCCGGCAAAACGGGTAGACCTGGTCTCCCTGCCGGTAAAACGGGTAGACCTGGTCTCCCTGCAGGTAAAACGGGTAGACCTGTTATCCCTGCCGGCAAAACGGGTAGACCTGGTCTCCCTGCAGCCAGAACGGGTAGACCTGCATCCCTGCCGGTAAAAACGGGTAGACCTGGTCTCCCTGCCGGCAAAAAGGGTAGACCTGTTCTCCCTGCCGCCAGGAACGGGTAGACCTGGCCTCCCTGCCGGTAAAACGGGTAGACCTGGTCTCCGTGCAGGTAAAACGGGTAGACCTGGCATCCCTGCCGGCAGAACGGGTAGACCTGGTCTCCCTGCCGCCAGAACGGGTAGACCTGGCATCCCTGCCGGCAAAACGGGTAGACCTGGTCTCCCTGCCGGTAAAACGGGTAGACCTGGCCTCCCTGCAGGTAAAACGGGGTAGACCTGTTATCCCTGCCGGCAAAACGGGTAGACCTGGCATCCCTGCCGGCAAAACGGGTAGACCTGGTCTCCCTGCCGGTAAATGGGTAGACCTGGTCTCCCTGCCGCTAGAACGGGTAGACCTGGCCTCCCTGCCGGCAGAACGGGTAGACCTGGCCTCCCTGCCGGTAAACGGGTAGACCTGGCATCCCTGCAGGTAAAACGGGTAGACCTGGCATCCCTGCCGGCAAAACGGGTAGACCTGGTCTCCCTGCCGGTAAAACGGGTAGACCTGTTCTCCCTGCAGGTAAAACGGGTAGACCTGTTCTCCCTGCCGCCAGAACGGGTAGACCTGGCATCCCTGCCGGCAAAACGGGTAGACCTGGTCTCCGTGCCGGCAAAAAGGGTAGACCTGTTCTCCCTGCCGCCAGAACGGGTAGACCTGGCCTCCCTGCCGGTAAAACGGGTAGACCTGGTCTCCGTGCAGGTAAAACGGGTAGACCTGGCATCCCTGCCGGCAGAACGGGTAGACCTGGTCTCCCTGCCGCCAGAACGGGTAGACCTGGCATCCCTGCCGGCAAAACGGGTAGACCTGGTCTCCCTGTCGGTAAAACGGGTAGACCTGGCCTCCCTGCAGGTAAAACGGGTAGACCTGTTATCCCTGCCGGCAAAACGGGTAGACCTGGCATCCCTGCCGGCAAAACGGGTAGACCTGGTCTCCCTGCCGGTAAATGGGTAGACCTGGTCTCCCTGCCGCTAGAACGGGTAGACCTGGCCTCCCTGCCGGCAGAACGGGTAGACCTGGCCTCCCTGCCGGTAAAACGGGTAGACCTGGCATCCCTGCAGGTAAAACGGGTAGACCTGGCATCCCTGCCGGCAAAACGGGTAGACCTGGTCTCCCTGCCGGTAAAACGGGTAGACCTGTTCTCCCTGCAGGTAAAACGGGTAGACCTGTTCTCCCTGCCGCCAGAACGGGTAGACCTGGCATCCCTGCCGGCAAAACGGGTAGACCTGGTCTCCCTGCCGGTAAATGGGTAGACCTGGTCTCCCTGCAGGTAAATCGGGTAGACCTGTTATCCCTGCCGGCAAAACGGGTAGACCTGGTCTCCCTGCAGCCAGAACGGGTAGACCTGGTCTCCCTGCCGGCAAAACGGGTAGACCTGGTCTCCCTGCCGGCAGAACGGGTAGACCTGGTCTCCCTGCCGGTAAATGGGTAGACCTGGTCTCCCTGCCGGCAATATGGGTAGACCTGGCCTCCCTGCAGCCAGAACGGGTAGACCTGGCATCCCTGCCGGTAAAACGGGTAGACCTGGCATCCCTGCCGGCAATACGGGTAGACCTGGTCTCCCTGCCGCTAGAACGGGTAGACCTGGCATCCCTGCCGGTAAAACGGGTAGACCTGGCCTCCCTGCCGGCAATACGGGTAGACCTGGCCTCCCTGCCGGTTAAAACGGGTAGACCTGGCATCCCTGCCGGCAGAACGGGTAGACCTGGTCTCCCTGCCGCCAGAACGGGTAGACCTGGCCTCCCTGCAGGTAAAACGGGTAGACCTGGCCTCCCTGCCGGCAGAAGGGGTAGACCTGGCCTCCCTGCCGGCAGAAGGGGTAGACCTGTCCTCCCTGCGGACAGAGCGGGTCGCCCGTGCTGGAGGCCCGTATGCAGGGGTGCCTGCACGGGGTGGGAAGGGCCGGCGGCGGGCTGCCTGTGCTCTCTCAGCCGGGGCGGCGGTGGGGGGGCTTGCGGGGGGTGGCTGGGGTCGGCAGGCCGGCCCTGCCGGAGGCCCGTATGCAGGGGTGCCTGCACGGGGTGGGAAGGGGCGGCGGCGGGGTGCCTGTGCTCTCTCAGCCGGGGCGGCGGTGGGGGGGCTTGTGGGGGGTGGCTGGGGGCGGCAGGCCGGCCGTGCCGGAGGCCCGTATGCAGGGGTGCCTGCACGGGGTGGGAAGGGGCGGCGGCGGGGTGCCTGTGCTGTCTCAGCCGGGGCGGCGGTGGGGGGGCTTGTGGGGGGTGGCTGGGGGCGGCAGGCCGGCCCTGCCGGAGGCCCCTATGCAGGGGTGCCTGCACGGGGTGGGAAGGGCCGGCGGCGGGCTGCCTGTGCTCTCTCAGCCGGGGCGGCGGTGGGGGGGCTTGTGGGGGGTGGCTGGGGGCGGCAGGCCGGCCGTGCCGGAGGCCCGTATGCAGGGGTGCCTGCACGGGGTGGGAAGGGGCGGCGGCGGGGTGCCTGTGCTGTCTCAGCCGGGGCGGCGGTGGGGGGGCTTGTGGGGGGTGGCTGGGGGCGGCAGGCCGGCCCTGCCGGAGGCCCGTATGCAGGGGTGCCTGCACGGGGTGGGAAGGGGCGGCGGCGGGCTGCCTGTGCTCTCTCAGCCGGGGCGGCGGTGGGGGGCTTGCGGGGGGTGGCTGGGGGCGGCAGGCCGGCCCTGCCGGAGGCCCCTATGCAGGGGTGCCTGCACGGGGTGGGAAGGGCCGGCGGCGGGCTGCCTGTGCTCTCTCAGCCGGGGCGGCGGTGGGGGGGCTTGCGGGGGGTGGCTGGGGGCGGCAGGCCGGCCCTGCCGGAGGCCCGTATGCAGGGGTGCCTGCACGGGGTGGGAAGGGGCGGCGGCGGGCTGCCTCTGCTCTCTCAGCCGGGGCGGCGGTGGGGGGGGCTTGCGGGGGGTGGCTGGGGTCGGCAGGCCGGCCCTGCCGGAGGCCCGTATGCAGGGGTGCCTGCACGGGGTGGGAAGGTGGCGGCGGCGGGCTGCCTGTGCTCTCTCAGCCGGGGCGGCGGTGGGGGGGCTTGCGGGGGGTGGCTGGGGGCGGCAGGCCGGCCCTGCCGGAGGCCCGTATGCAGGGGTGCCTGCACGGGGTGGGAAGGGCCGGCGGCGGGGTTCCTGTGCTCTCTCAGCCGGGGCGGCGGTGGGGGGGCTTGCGGGGGGTGGCTGGGGGCGGCAGGCCGGCCCTGCCGGAGGCCCGTATGCAGGGGTGCCTGCACGGGGTGGGAAGGGGCGGCGGCGGGCTGCCTCTGCTCTCTCAGCCGGGGCGGCGGTGGGGGGGCTTGCGGGGGGTGGCTGGGGTCGGCAGGCCGGCCCTGCCGGAGGCCCGTATGCAGGGGTGCCTGCACGGGGTGGGAAGGGGCGGCGGCGGGCTGCCTGTGCTCTCTCAGCCGGGGCGGCGGGTGGGGGGGCTTGCGGGGGGTGGCTGGGGGCGGCAGGCCGGCCCTGCCGGAGGCCCCTATGCAGGGGTGCCTGCACGGGGTGGGAAGGGCCGGCGGCGGGCTGCCTGTGCTCTCTCAGCCGGGGCGGCGGTGGGGGGGCTTGCGGGGGGTGGCTGGGGGCGGCAGGCCGGCCCTGCCGGAGGCCCGTATGCAGGGGTGCCTGCACGGGGTGGGAAGGGGCGGCGGCGGGCTGCCTCTGCTCTCTCAGCCGGGGCGGCGGTGGGGGGGGCTTGCGGGGGGTGTCTGGGGTCGGCAGGCCGGCCCTGCCGGAGGCCCGTATGCAGGGGTGCCTGCACGGGGTGGGAAGGGGCGGCGGCGGGCTGCCTGTGCTCTCTCAGCCGGGGCGGCGGTGGGGGGGCTTGCGGGGGGTGGCTGGGGTCGGCAGGCCGGCCCTGCCGGAGGCCCGTATGCAGGGGTGCCTGCACGGGGTGGGTGGGCCTGCGGCGGGCTGCCTGTGCTCTCTGAGCCGGGGCGGCGGTGGGGGGGGCTTGCGGGGGGTGGCTGGGGGCGGCAGGCCGGCCCTGCCGGAGGCCCGTATGCAGGGGTGCCTGCACGGGGTGGGAAGGGCGGCGGCGGGGTGCCTGTGCTCTCTCAGCCGGGGCGGCGGTGGGGGGCTTGCGGGGGTTGTCTGGGGGCGGCAGGCCGGTCCTGCCGGAGGCCGTATGCAGGGGTGCCTGCACGGGGTGGGAAGGGGCGGCGGCGGGCTGCCTGTGCTGTCTCAGCCGGGGCGGCGGTGGGGGGGCTTGTGGGGGGTGGCTGGGGGCGGCAGGCCGGCCCGGCCGGAGGCCCGTATGCAGGGGTGCCTGCACGGGGTAGGAAGGGCCGGCGGCGGGGTGCCTGTGCTCTCTCAGCCGAGGCGGCGGTGGGGGGGCTTGTGGGGGGTGGCTGGGGGCGGCAGGCCGGCCCTGCCGGAGGCCCGTATGCAGGGGTGCCTGCACGGGGTGGGAAGGGGCAGCGGCGGGCTGCCTGTGCTGTCTCAGCCGGGGCGGCGGTGGGGGGGCCTGCGGCGGGTGGCTGGGGGCGGCAGGCCGGCCCTGCCGGAGGCCCGTATGCAGGGGTGCCTGCACGGGGTGGGAAGGGCCGGCGGCGGGCTGCCTGTGCTCTCTCAGCCGGGGGCGGCGGTGGGGGGGCTTGCGGAGGGGTGGCTGGGGTCGGCAGGCCGGCCCTGCCGGAGGCCCGTATGCAGGGGTGCCTGCACGGGGTGGGAAGGGCCGGCGGCGGGCTGCCTGTGCTGTCTCAGCCGGGGCGGCGGTGGGGGGCTTGCGGGGGGTGGCTGGGGGCGGCAGGCCGGCCCTGCCGGAGGCCCGTATGCAGGGGTGCCTGCACGGGGTGGGAAGGGCCGGCGGCGGGCTGCCTGTGCTCTCTCAACCGGGGCGGCGGTGGGGGGGGTTGCGGGGGGTGGCTGGGGGCGGCAGGCCGGCCTGCCGGAGGCCCGTATGCAGGGGTGCCTGCACGGGGTGGGAAGGGCCGGCGGCGGGCTGCCTGTGCTGTCTCAGTCGGGGCGGCGGTGGGGGGCTTGCGGGGGGTGGCTGGGGTCGGCAGGCCGGCCCTGCCGGAGGCCCGTATGCAGGGGTGCCTGCACGGGGTGGGTGGGCCTGCGGCGGGCTGCCTGTGCTCTCTGAGCCGGGGCGGCGGTGGGGGGGGCTTGCGGGGGGTGGCTGGGGGTCGGCAGGCCGGCCCTGCCGGAGGCCCGTATGCAGGGGTGCCTGCACGGGGTGGGAAGGGCCGGCGGCGGGCTGCCTGTGCTCTCTCAGCCGGGGCGCGGTGGGGGGGGTTGCGGGGGGTGGCTGTGGGCGGCAGGCCGGCCCTGCCGGAGGCCCGTATGCAGGGGTGCCTGCACGGGGTGGGAAGGGCCGGCGGCGGGCTGCCTGTGCTCTCTCAGCCGGGGCGGCGGTGGGGGGGCTTGCGGGGGGTGGCTGGGTCGGCAGGCCGGCCCTGCCGGAGGCCCGTATGCAGGGGTGCCTGCACGGGGTGGGA
>NW_027448926.1:5000-20000 GCF_030867145.1 Opisthocomus hoazin
CGCGATAGGTAGGAGGCAGAACGGCCACGGCCAGGGTCGCCGGGCAACGCCCGAGTCTGCCGGCTGAGCCGCGGGTGACAAGCGTTCGAGTGCCGGCGACCGCCGCCGGTCTCGGCCCGGCCCTGGAGAAACCCCTCTTGGAGCCCTCGCTCCAGTCGGCAACGGCCACCGGAGCCTGCGGGCAAGCAGCGGCTTCGCGCGGCTTCTGGCAGTCGGAAGCGCCGTGCGCGATAGGTAGGAGGCAGAACGGCCACGGCCAGGGCCGCCGGGCAACGCCCGAGTCTGCCGGCTGAGCCGCGGCTGACAAGCGTTCGAGTGCCGGCGACCGCCGCCGGTCTCGGCCCGGCCCTGGAGAAACCCCTCTTGGAGCCCTCGCTCCAGTCGGCAACGGCCACCGGAGCCTGCGGGCAAGCAGCGGCTTCGCGCGGCTTCTGGCAGTCGGAAGCGCCGTGCGCGATAGGTAGGAGGCAGAACGGCCACGGCCAGGGCCGCCGGGCAACGCCCGAGTCTGCCGGCTGAGCCGCGGGTGACAAGCGTTCGAGTGCCGGCGACCGCCGCCGGTCTCGGCCCGGCCCTGGAGAAACCCCTCTTGGAGCCCTCGCTCCAGTCGGCAACGGCCACCGGAGCCTGCGGGCAAGCAGCGGCTTCGCGCGGCTTCTGGCAGTCGGAAGCGCCGTGCGCGATAGGTAGGAGGCAGAACGGCCACGGCCAGGGCCGCCGGGCAACGCCCGAGTCTGCCCGCTGAGCCGCGGCTGACAAGCGTTCGAGTGCCGGCGACCGCCGCCGGTCTCGGCCCGGCCCTGGAGAAACCCCTCTTGGAGCCCTCGCTCCAGTCGGCAACGGCCACCGGAGCCTGCGGGCAAGCAGCGGCTTCGCGCGGCTTCTGGCAGTCGGAAGCGCCGTGCGCGATAGGTAGGAGGCAGAACGGCCACGGCCAGGGCCGCCGGGCAACGCCCGAGTCTGCCGGCTGAGCCGCGGGTGACAAGCGTTCGAGTGCCGGCGACCGCCGCCCGTCTCGGCCCGGCCCTGGAGAAACCCCTCTTGGAGCCCTCGCTCCAGTCGGCAACGGCCACCGGAGCCTGCGGGCAAGCAGCGGCTTCGCGCGGCTTCTGGTAGTCGGAAGCGCCGTGCGCGATAGGTAGGAGGCAGAACGGCCACGGCCACAGCCGCCGTGCAACGCCCGAGTCTGCCGGCTGAACCGCGAGTAGCTGCAGCGGTTCGATGGCGCTGGTCCGCGAGCGCCAGCCCTCTGCCCTAGTATACGGACAGCGAGGTCCCCGGCCCCGGCGGGCTCGAAGAGAACCGTCTTCCCCCAGCGGGGAGGCGCGCGAGCGCCGCCGACTCTTACCATGACGTAACTGGAGGCAGCGCAAAGCAGCGACCCCTTCGGCAGCTCCGAAGAAGAACCGGGCAAGACGTCTACCTGCCAGAACCGCGGTGGAGCCAAAGTCCCGCCGGAGCGAGGTAGACGAGGCATCCCTTTCCGCCGGCAGCTCCGGCGGCCACATCGGGCACACCGGACCCGGCGGACGGTAAAACGGGTAGACCTGGCCTCCCTGCCGGCAGAACGGGTAGACGAGGCCTCCCTGCCTGGAACCGGGTAGACCTGGCATCCCTGCCGGAAGCGGGTAGACCTGGCATCCCTGCCGGTAAAACGGGTAGACCTGGCCTCCCTGCCGGCAGAACGGGTAGACGAGGCCTCCCTGCCTGGAACCGGGTAGACCTGGCATCCCTGCCGGAAGCGGGTAGACCTGGCATCCCTGCCGGTAAAACGGGTAGACCTGGCCTCCCTGCCGGCAGAACGGGTAGACGAGGCCTCCCTGCCTGGAACCGGGTAGACCTGGCATCCCTGCCGGAAGCGGGTAGACCTGGCATCCCTGCCGGCAAAACGGGTAGACCTGGTCTCCCTGCCGCCAAAACGGGTAGACCTGGCCTCCCTGCAGGTAAAACGGGTAGACCTGGCCTCCCTGCCGGCAGAACGGGTAGACCTGGCCTCCCTGCCGCCAGAACGGGTAGACCTGGCATCCCTGCCGGCAAAACGGGTAGACCTGGTCTCCCTGCCGGTAAAACGGGTAGACCTGTTCTCCCTGCCGGCAAAACGGGTAGACCTGGCCTCCCTGCCGGCAGAACGGGTAGACCTGGCCTCCCTGCCGCCAGAACGGGTAGACCTGGCATCCCTGCCGGCAAAACGGGTAGACCTGGTCTCCCTGCCGGTAAAACGGGTAGACCTGGTCTCCCTGCAGGTAAAACGGGTAGACCTGTTATCCCTGCCGGCAAAACGGGTAGACCTGGCATCCCTGCCGGTAAAACGGGTAGACCTGGTCTCCCTGCCGGCAAAAAGGGTAGACCTGTTCTCCCTGCCGCCAGAACGGGTAGACCTGGCCTCCCTGCCGGTAAAATGGGTAGACCTGGTCTCCGTGCAGGTAAAACGGGTAGACCTGGTATCCCTGCCGGCAGAACGGGTAGACCTGGTCTCCCTGCCGGCAAAACGGGTAGACCTGGCATCCCTGCCGGCAAAACGGGTAGACCTGGTCTCCCTGCCGGTAAAACGGGTAGACATGGCCTCCCTGCAGGTAAAACGGGTAGACCTGTTCTCCCTGCCGGCAAAACGGGTAGACCTGGCATCCCTGCCGGCAAAACGGGTAGACCTGGTCTCCCTGCCGGTAAATGGGTAGACCTGGTCTCCCTGCCGCTAGAACGGGTAGACCTGGCCTCCCTGCCGGCAACATGGGTAGACCTGGCCTCCCTGCCGGTAAAACGGGTAGACCTGGCATCCCTGCAGGTAAAACGGGTAGACCTGGCATCCCTGCCGGCAAAACGGGTAGACCTGTTCTCCCTGCAGGTAAAACGGGTAGACCTGTTCTCCCTGCCGCCAGAACGGGTAGACCTGGCATCCCTGCCGGCAAAACGGGTAGACCTGGCATCCCTGCCGGTAAATGGGTAGACCTGGCATCCCTGCCGGAAAAACGGGTAGACCTGGCATCCCTGCCGGCAATACGGGTAGACCTGGTCTCCCTGCCGCTAGAACGGGTAGACCTGGCATCCCTGCCGGTAAAACAGGTAGACCTGGCCTCCCTGCCGCCAGAACGGGTAGACCTGGCATCCCTGCCGGTAAAACGGGTAGACCTGGCCTCCCTGCCGGCAGAACGGGTAGACCTGGTCTCCCTGCAGGTAAAACGGGTAGACCTGGCCTCCCTGCCGGCAGAACGGGTAGACCTGGCCTCCCTGCCGGCAGAAGGGGTAGACCTGTCCTCCCTGCGGACAGAGCGGGTCGCCCGTGCTGGAGGCCCGTATGCAGGGGTGCCTGCACGGGGTGGGAAGGGGCGGCGGCGGGCTGCCTGTGCTCTCTCAGCCGGGGCGGCGGTGGGGGGGCTTGCGGGGGGTGGCTTGGGGCGGCAGGCCGGTCCTGCCGGAGGCCCGTATGCAGGGGTGCCTGCACAGGGTGGGTGGGCCGGCGGCGGGCTGCCTGTGCTCTCTCAGCCGGGGCGGCGGTGGGGGGGCTTGCGGGGGGTGGCTGGGGTCGGCAGGCCGGCCCTGCCGGAGGCCCGTATGCAGGGGTGCCTGCACGGGGTGGGAAGGGGCGGCGGCGGGCTGCCTGTGCTCTCTCAGCCGGGGCGGCGGTGGGGGGGCCTGTGGCGGGTGGCTGGGGGCGGCAGGCCGGCCCTGCCGGAGGCCCGTATGCAGGGGTGCCTGCACGGGGTGGGAAGGGCCGGCGGCGGGCTGCCTGTGCTGTTTCAGTCGGGGCGGCGGTGGGGGGGCTTGCGGGGGGTGGCTGGGGTCGGCAGGCCCGCCCTGCCGGAGGCCCGTATGCAGGGGTGCCTGCACGGGGTGGGTGGGCCTGCGGCGGGCTGCCTGTGCTCTCTGAGCCGGGGCGGCGGTGGGGGGGGCTTGCGGGGGGTGGCTGGGGGCGGCAGGCCGGCCCTGCCGGAGGCCCGTATGCAGGGGTGCCTGCACGGGGTGGGAAGGGGCGGCGGCGGGGTGCCTGTGCTCTCTGAGCCGGGGCGGCGGTGGGGGGGCTTGCGGGGGGTGGCTGGGGGCGGCAGGCCGGCCCTGCCGGAGGCCCGTATGCAGGGGTGCCTGCACGGGGTGGGAAGGGCCGGCGGCGGGCTGCCTGTGCTCTCTCAGCCGGGGCGGCGGTGGGGGGGCCTGTGGCGGGTGGCTGGGGGCGGCAGGCCGGCCCTGCCGGAGGCCCGTATGCAGGGGTGCCTGCACGGGGTGGGAAGGGCCGGCGGCGGGCTGCCTGTGCTCTCTCAGCCGGGGCGGCGGTGGGGGGGGTTGCGGGGGGTGGCTGGGGTCGGCAGGCCGGCCCTGCCGGAGGCCCGTATGCAGGGGTGCCTGCACGGGGTGGGAAGGGCCGGCGGCGGGCTGCCTGTGCTCTCTCAGCCGGGGCGGCGGTGGGGGGGGTTGCGGGGGGTGGCTGGGGTCGGCAGGCCGGCCCTGCCGGAGGCCCGTATGCAGGGGTGCCTGCACGGGGTGGGTGGGCCTGCGGCGGGCTGCCTGTGCTCTCTGAGCCGGGGCGGCGGTGGGGGGGGCTTGCGGGGGGTGGCTGGGGGCGGCAGGCCGGCCCTGCCGGAGGCCCGTATGCAGGGGTGCCTGCACGGGGTGGGAAGGGGCGGCGGCGGGTTGCCTGTGCTCTCTCAGCCGGGGCGGCGGTGGGGGGGCTTGCGGGGGGTGGCTGGGGGCGGCAGGCCGGCCCTGCCGGAGGCCCGTATGCAGGGGTGCCTGCACGGGGTGGGAAGGGCCGGCGGCGGGCTGCCTGTGCTGTCTCAGTCGGGGCGGCGGTGGGGGGGGTTGCGGGGGGTGGCTGGGGTCGGCAGGCCGGCCCTGCCGGAGGCCCGTATGCAGGGGTGCCTGCACGGGGTGGGTGGGCCTGCGGCGGGCTGCCTGTGCTCTCTGAGCCGGGGCGGCGGTGGGGGGGGCTTGCGGGGGGTGGCTGGGGTCGGCAGGCCGGCCCTGCCGGAGGCCCGTATGCAGGGGTGCCTGCACGGGGTGGGAAGGGCCGGCGGCGGGCTGCCTGTGCTGTCTCAGTCGGGGCGGCGGTGGGGGGGGTTGCGGGGGGTGGCTGGGGTCGGCAGGCCGGCCCTGCCGGAGGCCCGTATGCAGGGGTGCCTGCACGGGGTGGGTGGGCCTGCGGCGGGCTGCCTGTGCTCTCTGAGCCGGGGCGGCGGTGGGGGGGGCTTGCGGGGGGTGGCTGGGGGCGGCAGGCCGGCCCTGCCGGAGGCCCGTATGCAGGGGTGCCTGCACGGGGTGGGAAGGGCCGGCGGCGGGCTGCCTGTGCTGTCTCAGTCGGGGCGGCGGTGGGGGGGCTTGCGGGGGGTGGCTGGGGTCGGCAGGCCGGCCCTGCCGGAGGCCCGTATGCAGGGGTGCCTGCACGGGGTGGGTGGGCCTGCGGCGGGCTGCCTGTGCTCTCTGAGCCGGGGCGGCGGTGGGGGGGGCTTGCGGGGGGTGGCTGGGGGCGGCAGGCCGGCCCTGCCGGAGGCCCGTATGCAGGGGTGCCTGCACGGGGTGGGAAGGGGCGGCGGCGGGGTGCCTGTGCTCTCTCAGCCGGGGCGGCGGTGGGGGGGCTTGCGGGGGGTGGCTGGGGGCGGCAGGCCGGTCCTGCCGGAGGCCCGTATGCAGGGGTGCCTGCACAGGGTGGGTGGGCCGGCGGCGGGCTGCCTGTGCTCTCTCAGCCGGGGCGGCGGTGGGGGGGCTTGCGGGGGGTGGCTGGGGTCGGCAGGCCGGCCCTGCCGGAGGCCCGTATGCAGGGGTGCCTGCACGGGGTGGGAAGGGGCGGCGGCGGGCTGCCTGTGCTCTCTCAGCCGGGGCGGCGGTGGGGGGGCCTGTGGCGGGTGGCTGGGGGCGGCAGGCCGGCCCTGCCGGAGGCCCGTATGCAGGGGTGCCTGCACGGGGTGGGAAGGGCCGGCGGCGGGCTTCCTGTGCTGTTTCAGTCGGGGCGGCGGTGGGGGGGCTTGCGGGGGGTGGCTGGGGTCGGCAGGCCCGCCCTGCCGGAGGCCCGTATGCAGGGGTGCCTGCACGGGGTGGGTGGGCCTGCGGCGGGCTGCCTGTGCTCTCTGAGCCGGGGCGGCGGTGGGGGGGGCTTGCGGGGGGTGGCTGGGGGCGGCAGGCCGGCCCTGCCGGAGGCCCGTATGCAGGGGTGCCTGCACGGGGTGGGAAGGGGCGGCGGCGGGGTGCCTGTGCTCTCTGAGCCGGGGCGGCGGTGGGGGGGCTTGCGGGGGGTGGCTGGGGGCGGCAGGCCGGCCCTGCCGGAGGCCCGTATGCAGGGGTGCCTGCACGGGGTGGGAAGGGCCGGCGGCGGGCTGCCTGTGCTCTCTCAGCCGGGGCGGCGGTGGGGGGGCCTGTGGCGGGTGGCTGGGGGCGGCAGGCCGGCCCTGCCGGAGGCCCGTATGCAGGGGTGCCTGCACGGGGTGGGAAGGGCCGGCGGCGGGCTGCCTGTGCTCTCTCAGCCGGGGCGGCGGTGGGGGGGGTTGCGGGGGGTGGCTGGGGTCGGCAGGCCGGCCCTGCCGGAGGCCCGTATGCAGGGGTGCCTGCACGGGGTGGGAAGGGCCGGCGGCGGGCTGCCTGTGCTCTCTCAGCCGGGGCGGCGGTGGGGGGGCTTGCGGGGGGTGGCTGGGGTCGGCAGGCCGGCCCTGCCGGAGGCCCGTATGCAGGGGTGCCTGCACGGGGTGGGTGGGCCTGCGGCGGGCTGCCTGTGCTCTCTGAGCCGGGGCGGCGGTGGGGGGGGCTTGCGGGGGGTGGCTGGGGGCGGCAGGCCGGCCCTGCCGGAGGCCCGTATGCAGGGGTGCCTGCACGGGGTGGGAAGGGGCGGCGGCGGGGTGCCTGTGCTCTCTCAGCCGGGGCGGCGGTGGGGGGGCTTGCGGGGGGTGGCTTGGGGCGGCAGGCCGGTCCTGCCGGAGGCCCGTATGCAGGGGTGCCTGCACAGGGTGGGTGGGCCGGCGGCGGGCTGCCTGTGCTCTCTCAGCCGGGGCGGCGGTGGGGGGGCTTGCGGGGGGTGGCTGGGGGCGGCAGGCCGGCCCTGCCGGAGGCCCGTATGCAGGGGTGCCTGCACGGGGTGGGAAGGGGCGGCGGCGGGTTGCCTGTGCTCTCTCAGCCGGGGCGGCGGTGGGGGGGCTTGCGGGGGGTGGCTGGGGGCGGCAGGCCGGTCCTGCCGGAGGCCCGTATGCAGGGGTGCCTGCACAGGGTGGGTGGGCCGGCGGCGGGCTGCCTGTGCTCTCTGAGCCGGGGCGGCGGTGGGGGGGCTTGCGGGGGGTGGCTGGGGGCGGCAGGCCGGCCCTGCCGGAGGCCCGTATGCAGGGGTGCCTGCACGGGGTGGGAAGGGGCGGCGGCGGGGTTCCTGTGCTCTCTGAGCCGGGGCGGCGGTGGGGGGGCTTGCGGGGGGTGGCTGGGGGCGGCAGGCCGGCCCTGCCGGAGGCCCGTATGCAGGGGTGCCTGCACGGGGTGGGAAGGGGCGGCGGCGGGGTTCCTGTGCTCTCTGAGCCGGGGCGGCGGTGGGGGGGCTTGCGGGGGGTGGCTGGGGGCGGCAGGCCGGCTCTGCCGGAGGCCCGTATGCAGGGGTGCCTGCACGGGGTGGGAAGGGCCGGCGGCGGGCTGCCTGTGCTCTCTCAGCCGGGGCGGCGGTGGGGGGGCTTGCGGGGGGTGGCTGGGGTCGGCAGGCCGGTCCTGCCAGAGGCCCGTATGCAGGGGTGCCTGCACGGGGTGGGTGGGCCGGCGGCGGGCTGCCTGTGCTCTCTCAGCCGGGGCGGCGGTGGGGGGGCTTGCGGGGGGTGGCTGGGGTCGGCAGGCCGGCCCTGCCGGAGGCCCGTATGCAGGGGTGCCTGCACGGGGTGGGAAGGGGCGGCGGCGGGCTGCCTGTGCTCTCTCAGCCGGGGCGGCGGTGGGGGGGCCTGTGGCGGGTGGCTGGGGGCGGCAGGCCGGCCCTGCCGGAGGCCCGTATGCAGGGGTGCCTGCACGGGGTGGGAAGGGCCGGCGGCGGGCTGCCTGTGCTGTTTCAGTCGGGGCGGCGGTGGGGGGGCTTGCGGGGGGTGGCTGGGGTCGGCAGGCCCGCCCTGCCGGAGGCCCGTATGCAGGGGTGCCTGCACGGGGTGGGTGGGCCTGCGGCGGGCTGCCTGTGCTCTCTGAGCCGGGGCGGCGGTGGGGGGGGCTTGCGGGGGGTGGCTGGGGGCGGCAGGCCGGCCCTGCCGGAGGCCCGTATGCAGGGGTGCCTGCACGGGGTGGGAAGGGGCGGCGGCGGGGTGCCTGTGCTCTCTGAGCCGGGGCGGCGGTGGGGGGGCTTGCGGGGGGTGGCTGGGGGCGGCAGGCCGGCCCTGCCGGAGGCCCGTATGCAGGGGTGCCTGCACGGGGTGGGAAGGGCCGGCGGCGGGCTGCCTGTGCTCTCTCAGCCGGGGCGGCGGTGGGGGGGCCTGTGGCGGGTGGCTGGGGGCGGCAGGCCGGCCCTGCCGGAGGCCCGTATGCAGGGGTGCCTGCACGGGGTGGGAAGGGCCGGCGGCGGGCTGCCTGTGCTCTCTCAGCCGGGGCGGCGGTGGGGGGGGTTGCGGGGGGTGGCTGGGGTCGGCAGGCCGGCCCTGCCGGAGGCCCGTATGCAGGGGTGCCTGCACGGGGTGGGAAGGGCCGGCGGCGGGCTGCCTGTGCTCTCTCAGCCGGGGCGGCGGTGGGGGGGGTTGCGGGGGGTGGCTGGGGTCGGCAGGCCGGCCCTGCCGGAGGCCCGTATGCAGGGGTGCCTGCACGGGGTGGGTGGGCCTGCGGCGGGCTGCCTGTGCTCTCTGAGCCGGGGCGGCGGTGGGGGGGGCTTGCGGGGGGTGGCTGGGGGCGGCAGGCCGGCCCTGCCGGAGGCCCGTATGCAGGGGTGCCTGCACGGGGTGGGAAGGGGCGGCGGCGGGTTGCCTGTGCTCTCTCAGCCGGGGCGGCGGTGGGGGGGCTTGCGGGGGGTGGCTGGGGGCGGCAGGCCGGCCCTGCCGGAGGCCCGTATGCAGGGGTGCCTGCACGGGGTGGGAAGGGCCGGCGGCGGGCTGCCTGTGCTGTCTCAGTCGGGGCGGCGGTGGGGGGGGTTGCGGGGGGTGGCTGGGGTCGGCAGGCCGGCCCTGCCGGAGGCCCGTATGCAGGGGTGCCTGCACGGGGTGGGTGGGCCTGCGGCGGGCTGCCTGTGCTCTCTGAGCCGGGGCGGCGGTGGGGGGGGCTTGCGGGGGGTGGCTGGGGTCGGCAGGCCGGCCCTGCCGGAGGCCCGTATGCAGGGGTGCCTGCACGGGGTGGGAAGGGCCGGCGGCGGGCTGCCTGTGCTGTCTCAGTCGGGGCGGCGGTGGGGGGGGTTGCGGGGGGTGGCTGGGGTCGGCAGGCCGGCCCTGCCGGAGGCCCGTATGCAGGGGTGCCTGCACGGGGTGGGTGGGCCTGCGGCGGGCTGCCTGTGCTCTCTGAGCCGGGGCGGCGGTGGGGGGGGCTTGCGGGGGGTGGCTGGGGGCGGCAGGCCGGCCCTGCCGGAGGCCCGTATGCAGGGGTGCCTGCACGGGGTGGGAAGGGCCGGCGGCGGGCTGCCTGTGCTGTCTCAGTCGGGGCGGCGGTGGGGGGGCTTGCGGGGGGTGGCTGGGGTCGGCAGGCCGGCCCTGCCGGAGGCCCGTATGCAGGGGTGCCTGCACGGGGTGGGTGGGCCTGCGGCGGGCTGCCTGTGCTCTCTGAGCCGGGGCGGCGGTGGGGGGGGCTTGCGGGGGGTGGCTGGGGGCGGCAGGCCGGCCCTGCCGGAGGCCCGTATGCAGGGGTGCCTGCACGGGGTGGGAAGGGGCGGCGGCGGGGTGCCTGTGCTCTCTCAGCCGGGGCGGCGGTGGGGGGGCTTGCGGGGGGTGGCTGGGGGCGGCAGGCCGGTCCTGCCGGAGGCCCGTATGCAGGGGTGCCTGCACAGGGTGGGTGGGCCGGCGGCGGGCTGCCTGTGCTCTCTCAGCCGGGGCGGCGGTGGGGGGGCTTGCGGGGGGTGGCTGGGGTCGGCAGGCCGGCCCTGCCGGAGGCCCGTATGCAGGGGTGCCTGCACGGGGTGGGAAGGGGCGGCGGCGGGCTGCCTGTGCTCTCTCAGCCGGGGCGGCGGTGGGGGGGCCTGTGGCGGGTGGCTGGGGGCGGCAGGCCGGCCCTGCCGGAGGCCCGTATGCAGGGGTGCCTGCACGGGGTGGGAAGGGCCGGCGGCGGGCTTCCTGTGCTGTTTCAGTCGGGGCGGCGGTGGGGGGGCTTGCGGGGGGTGGCTGGGGTCGGCAGGCCCGCCCTGCCGGAGGCCCGTATGCAGGGGTGCCTGCACGGGGTGGGTGGGCCTGCGGCGGGCTGCCTGTGCTCTCTGAGCCGGGGCGGCGGTGGGGGGGGCTTGCGGGGGGTGGCTGGGGGCGGCAGGCCGGCCCTGCCGGAGGCCCGTATGCAGGGGTGCCTGCACGGGGTGGGAAGGGGCGGCGGCGGGGTGCCTGTGCTCTCTGAGCCGGGGCGGCGGTGGGGGGGCTTGCGGGGGGTGGCTGGGGGCGGCAGGCCGGCCCTGCCGGAGGCCCGTATGCAGGGGTGCCTGCACGGGGTGGGAAGGGCCGGCGGCGGGCTGCCTGTGCTCTCTCAGCCGGGGCGGCGGTGGGGGGGCCTGTGGCGGGTGGCTGGGGGCGGCAGGCCGGCCCTGCCGGAGGCCCGTATGCAGGGGTGCCTGCACGGGGTGGGAAGGGCCGGCGGCGGGCTGCCTGTGCTCTCTCAGCCGGGGCGGCGGTGGGGGGGGTTGCGGGGGGTGGCTGGGGTCGGCAGGCCGGCCCTGCCGGAGGCCCGTATGCAGGGGTGCCTGCACGGGGTGGGAAGGGCCGGCGGCGGGCTGCCTGTGCTCTCTCAGCCGGGGCGGCGGTGGGGGGGCTTGCGGGGGGTGGCTGGGGTCGGCAGGCCGGCCCTGCCGGAGGCCCGTATGCAGGGGTGCCTGCACGGGGTGGGTGGGCCTGCGGCGGGCTGCCTGTGCTCTCTGAGCCGGGGCGGCGGTGGGGGGGGCTTGCGGGGGGTGGCTGGGGGCGGCAGGCCGGCCCTGCCGGAGGCCCGTATGCAGGGGTGCCTGCACGGGGTGGGAAGGGGCGGCGGCGGGGTGCCTGTGCTCTCTCAGCCGGGGCGGCGGTGGGGGGGCTTGCGGGGGGTGGCTTGGGGCGGCAGGCCGGTCCTGCCGGAGGCCCGTATGCAGGGGTGCCTGCACAGGGTGGGTGGGCCGGCGGCGGGCTGCCTGTGCTCTCTCAGCCGGGGCGGCGGTGGGGGGGCTTGCGGGGGGTGGCTGGGGGCGGCAGGCCGGCCCTGCCGGAGGCCCGTATGCAGGGGTGCCTGCACGGGGTGGGAAGGGGCGGCGGCGGGTTGCCTGTGCTCTCTCAGCCGGGGCGGCGGTGGGGGGGCTTGCGGGGGGTGGCTGGGGGCGGCAGGCCGGTCCTGCCGGAGGCCCGTATGCAGGGGTGCCTGCACAGGGTGGGTGGGCCGGCGGCGGGCTGCCTGTGCTCTCTGAGCCGGGGCGGCGGTGGGGGGGCTTGCGGGGGGTGGCTGGGGGCGGCAGGCCGGCCCTGCCGGAGGCCCGTATGCAGGGGTGCCTGCACGGGGTGGGAAGGGGCGGCGGCGGGGTTCCTGTGCTCTCTGAGCCGGGGCGGCGGTGGGGGGGCTTGCGGGGGGTGGCTGGGGGCGGCAGGCCGGCCCTGCCGGAGGCCCGTATGCAGGGGTGCCTGCACGGGGTGGGAAGGGGCGGCGGCGGGGTTCCTGTGCTCTCTGAGCCGGGGCGGCGGTGGGGGGGCTTGCGGGGGGTGGCTGGGGGCGGCAGGCCGGCTCTGCCGGAGGCCCGTATGCAGGGGTGCCTGCACGGGGTGGGAAGGGCCGGCGGCGGGCTGCCTGTGCTCTCTCAGCCGGGGCGGCGGTGGGGGGGCTTGCGGGGGGTGGCTGGGGTCGGCAGGCCGGTCCTGCCAGAGGCCCGTATGCAGGGGTGCCTGCACGGGGTGGGAAGGGCCGGCGGCGGGCTGCCTGTGCTGTCTCAGTCGGGGCGGCGGTGGGGGGGCTTGCGGGGGGTGGCTGGGGTCGGCAGGCCGGCCCTGCCGGAGGCCCGTATGCAGGGGTGCCTGCACGGGGTGGGTGGGCCTGCGGCGGGCTGCCTGTGCTCTCTGAGTCGGGGCGGCGGTGGGGGGGGCTTGCGGGGGGTGGCTGGGGGCGGCAGGCCGGCCGTGCCGGAGGCCCGTATGCAGGGGTGCCTGCACGGGGTGGGAAGGGCCGGCGGCGGGCTGCCTGTGCTCTCTCAGCCGGGGCGGCGGTGGGGGGGGTTGCGGGGGGTGGCTGGGGTCGGCAGGCCGGCCCTGCCGGAGGCCCGTATGCAGGGGTGCCTGCACGGGGTGGGAAGGGCCGGCGGCGGGCTGCCTGTGCTCTCTCAGTCGGGGCGGCGGTGGGGGGGCTTGCGGGGGGTGGCTGGGGTCGGCAGGCCGGCCCTGCCGGAGGCCCGTATGCAGGGGTGCCTGCACGGGGTGGGTGGGCCGGCGGCGGGCTGCCTGTGCTCTCTGAGCCGGGGCGGCGGTGGGGGGGGCTTGCGGGGGGTGGCTGGGGGCGGCAGGCCGGCCCTGCCGGAGGCCCGTATGCAGGGGTGCCTGCACGGGGTGGGAAGGGCCGGCGGCGGGGTGCCTGTGCTCTCTCAGCCGGGGCGGCGGTGGGGGGGCTTGCGGGGGGTGGCTGGGGGCGGCAGGCCGGTCCTGCCGGAGGCCCGTATGCAGGGGTGCCTGCACGGGGTGGGTGGGCCGGCGGCGGGCTGCCTGTGCTCTCTGAGCCGGGGCGGCGGTGGGGGGGCTTGCGGGGGGTGGCTGGGGGCGGCAGGCCGGCCCTGCCGGAGGCCCGTATGCAGGGGTGCCTGCACGGGGTGGGAAGGGCCGGCGGCGGGCTGCCTGTGCTGTCTCAGTCGGGGCGGCGGTGGGGGGGCTTGCGGGGGGTGGCTGGGGTCGGCAGGCCGGCCCTGCCGGAGGCCCGTATGCAGGGGTGCCTGCACGGGGTGGGTGGGCCGGCGGCGGGCTGCCTGTGCTCTCTGAGCCGGGGCGGCGGTGGGGGGGGCTTGCGGGGGGTGGCTGGGGGCGGCAGGCCGGCCCTGCCGGAGGCCCGTATGCAGGGGTGCCTGCACGGGGTGGGAAGGGGCGGCGGCGGGGTGCCTGTGCTCTCTCAGCCGGGGCGGCGGTGGGGGGGCTTGCGGGGGGGTGGCTGGGGGCGGCAGGCCGGTCCTGCCGGAGGCCCGTATGCAGGGGTGCCTGCACGGGGGTGGGTTGGGGGGGGCGGCGGGAATTTTTTGGTTTTTGTTGCTTTTTTATTTCTTTTTCCGCTTTTGAAACAGAGACGCCGCCCCGTCCTCGGGCGTTTCAGCCGAGCTGATGGAAAGCGGCGCCCCTTCCCGTCGCTTGCGGGGGGGGGTGGTGCAGGAGGGGGGAGGCGGCGCGCGCCTGAAATTCCCCTCGCCACCCCCCGTTTCCGAGACTTCGCCGTATCTAGTGGAAGGCGCTAAGCTTGGCCGGACTGTCTCGCTGAAGGCTTTCTTACTCTGCATCGGTTCTGACGGTGGGCGAGAAAAAAAAACAAAACCAAAGCAGAGCAGGGAAACAGTTACAAAAATTTCTTGAGAGCCAGCACCGGCCCGCCCATCGGCAGACGGAGCGGCGCCCGGGGTCAACGAGTGCCACCCTGCTGCTTAGCAACCGGAACCCGAGCCGGCCCGCCCCGCCCACCCGCCGGCAAGGGGCGGGCGCTTCCCCGCGGCAGAAGGGGGAGACAGAGACTGAGAGACGGGGTCGAGGAGCAGGCGGGGAGCCTTGCGCTGAGGTAGGCTGGGGACGGGGCCTCTTTTCCGAGAAGATTGAGGTTTGAGTCGGGGGGGGGGGGGGGGGGGGGGCGGCGGCAGGGGCTGCTTGTGCGCTCTCGGCCGGGGCGGCGGTGGGGGGGTGGCGGGGTGGGGGGGGGCAGCGGAGCGGCCGTGCCGGAGGCCCGTATGCAGGGGTGCCCGCACCGGGGGGGGGGTGGGGGGGGGCGGCGGCAGGGGCTGCTTGTGCGCTCTCGGCCGGGGCGGCGGTGGGGGGGGGCTTGCGGGTGGGGGTGCGGCGGCCGGGCTGCCGTGCCGGAGGCCCGTTTGCAGGGGTGCCTGCACGGGGGGAGGTGGGGGGGGGGGGGGGCGGGGCGGCGGGAATTTTTTGGTTTTTGTTGCTTTTTTATTTTTTTTCCGCTTTTGAAACACAGACGCCGCCCCGCCTTCGGGCGTTTCAGCCGAGCTGATAGAAAGCTGCGCCCCTTCCCGTTGCTTGCGGGGGGGGTTGGTGCCGCGGAAGGGGGTGGCGGGGGGGGCGGGAACGGGACGGGGACGGGGACGGGGACGGGGACGGGGACGGGGACGGGGACGGGGACGGGTCTGGCCGACGGGTCTGGACGACAGCGCCCCCCCCACCCCGCGTCCCGGCCGGCCACCACGTCTACCCGGGACCGGGTCGGCGGGGAGGACAGGTCTACCCGGGACCGGTTCGGCGGGGAGGACAGGTCTACCCGACAGCGCCCCCCCCATCGCCCCGCGTCCCGGCCGGCCACCACGTCTACCCGGGACCGGTTCGGCGGGGAGGACAGGTCTACCAGGGACCGGTTCGGCGGGGAGGACAGGTCTACCCGACAGCGCCCCCCCCATCGCCCCGCGTCCCGGCCGGCCACCACGTCTACCCGGGACCGGTTTGGCGGGGAGGACAGGTCTACCCGGGACCGGGTCGGCGGGGAGGACAGGTCTACCCGACCGCGCCCGCCCCCGATCCCGAGTCCCGGCCGGCCACCACGTCTACCCGGGACCGGTTCAGCGGGGAGGACAGGTCTACCCGGGACCGGGTCGGCGGGGAGGACAGGTCTACCCGACCGCGCCCGCCCCCGATCCCGAGTCCCGGCCGGCCACCACGTCTACCCGGGACCGGTTCGGCGGGGAGGACAGGTCTACCCGGGACCGGTTCGGCGGGGAGGACCGGTCTACCCGGGACCGGTTCGGCGGGGAGGACAGGT
>NW_027448926.1:32500-42500 GCF_030867145.1 Opisthocomus hoazin
TACAAGCGTTCGAGTGCCGGAGACCGCCGCCCGTCTCGGCCCGGCCCTGGAGAAACCCCTCTTGGAGCCCTCGCTCCAGTCGGCAACGGCCACCGGAGCCTGCGGGCAAGCAGCGGCTTCGCGCGGCTTCTGGCAGTCGGAAGCGCCGTGCGCGATAGGTAGGAGGCAGAACGGCCACGGCCAGGGTCGCCGGGCAACGCCCGAGTCTGCCGGCTGAGCCGCGGGTGACAAGCGTTCGAGTGCCGGCGACCGCCGCCGGTCTCGGCCCGGCCCTGGAGAAACCCCTCTTGGAGCCCTCGCTCCAGTCGGCAACGGCCACCGGAGCCTGCGGGCAAGCAGCGGCTTCGCGCGGCTTCTGGCAGTCGGAAGCGCCGTGCGCGATAGGTAGGAGGCAGAACGGCCACGGCCAGGGCCGCCGGGCAACGCCCGAGTCTGCCGGCTGAGCCGCGGCTGACAAGCGTTCGAGTGCCGGCGACCGCCGCCGGTCTCGGCCCGGCCCTGGAGAAACCCCTCTTGGAGCCCTCGCTCCAGTCGGCAACGGCCACCGGAGCCTGCGGGCAAGCAGCGGCTTCGCGCGGCTTCTGGCAGTCGGAAGCGCCGTGCGCGATAGGTAGGAGGCAGAACGGCCACGGCCAGGGCCGCCGGGCAACGCCCGAGTCTGCCGGCTGAGCCGCGGGTGACAAGCGTTCGAGTGCCGGCGACCGCCGCCGGTCTCGGCCCGGCCCTGGAGAAACCCCTCTTGGAGCCCTCGCTCCAGTCGGCAACGGCCACCGGAGCCTGCGGGCAAGCAGCGGCTTCGCGCGGCTTCTGGCAGTCGGAAGCGCCGTGCGCGATAGGTAGGAGGCAGAACGGCCACGGCCAGGGCCGCCGGGCAACGCCCGAGTCTGCCCGCTGAGCCGCGGCTGACAAGCGTTCGAGTGCCGGCGACCGCCGCCGGTCTCGGCCCGGCCCTGGAGAAACCCCTCTTGGAGCCCTCGCTCCAGTCGGCAACGGCCACCGGAGCCTGCGGGCAAGCAGCGGCTTCGCGCGGCTTCTGGCAGTCGGAAGCGCCGTGCGCGATAGGTAGGAGGCAGAACGGCCACGGCCAGGGCCGCCGGGCAACGCCCGAGTCTGCCGGCTGAGCCGCGGGTGACAAGCGTTCGAGTGCCGGCGACCGCCGCCCGTCTCGGCCCGGCCCTGGAGAAACCCCTCTTGGAGCCCTCGCTCCAGTCGGCAACGGCCACCGGAGCCTGCGGGCAAGCAGCGGCTTCGCGCGGCTTCTGGTAGTCGGAAGCGCCGTGCGCGATAGGTAGGAGGCAGAACGGCCACGGCCACAGCCGCCGTGCAACGCCCGAGTCTGCCGGCTGAACCGCGAGTAGCTGCAGCGGTTCGATGGCGCTGGTCCGCGAGCGCCAGCCCTCTGCCCTAGTATACGGACAGCGAGGTCCCCGGCCCCGGCGGGCTCGAAGAGAACCGTCTTCCCCCAGCGGGGAGGCGCGCGAGCGCCGCCGACTCTTACCATGACGTAACTGGAGGCAGCGCAAAGCAGCGACCCCTTCGGCAGCTCCGAAGAAGAACCGGGCAAGACGTCTACCTGCCAGAACCGCGGTGGAGCCAAAGTCCCGCCGGAGCGAGGTAGACGAGGCATCCCTTTCCGCCGGCAGCTCCGGCGGCCACATCGGGCACACCGGACCCGGCGGACGGTAAAACGGGTAGACCTGGCCTCCCTGCCGGCAGAACGGGTAGACGAGGCCTCCCTGCCTGGAACCGGGTAGACCTGGCATCCCTGCCGGAAGCGGGTAGACCTGGCATCCCTGCCGGTAAAACGGGTAGACCTGGCCTCCCTGCCGGCAGAACGGGTAGACGAGGCCTCCCTGCCTGGAACCGGGTAGACCTGGCATCCCTGCCGGAAGCGGGTAGACCTGGCATCCCTGCCGGTAAAACGGGTAGACCTGGCCTCCCTGCCGGCAGAACGGGTAGACGAGGCCTCCCTGCCTGGAACCGGGTAGACCTGGCATCCCTGCCGGAAGCGGGTAGACCTGGCATCCCTGCCGGCAAAACGGGTAGACCTGGTCTCCCTGCCGCCAAAACGGGTAGACCTGGCCTCCCTGCAGGTAAAACGGGTAGACCTGGCCTCCCTGCCGGCAGAACGGGTAGACCTGGCCTCCCTGCCGCCAGAACGGGTAGACCTGGCATCCCTGCCGGCAAAACGGGTAGACCTGGTCTCCCTGCCGGTAAAACGGGTAGACCTGTTCTCCCTGCCGGCAAAACGGGTAGACCTGGCCTCCCTGCCGGCAGAACGGGTAGACCTGGCCTCCCTGCCGCCAGAACGGGTAGACCTGGCATCCCTGCCGGCAAAACGGGTAGACCTGGTCTCCCTGCCGGTAAAACGGGTAGACCTGGTCTCCCTGCAGGTAAAACGGGTAGACCTGTTATCCCTGCCGGCAAAACGGGTAGACCTGGCATCCCTGCCGGTAAAACGGGTAGACCTGGTCTCCCTGCCGGCAAAAAGGGTAGACCTGTTCTCCCTGCCGCCAGAACGGGTAGACCTGGCCTCCCTGCCGGTAAAATGGGTAGACCTGGTCTCCGTGCAGGTAAAACGGGTAGACCTGGTATCCCTGCCGGCAGAACGGGTAGACCTGGTCTCCCTGCCGGCAAAACGGGTAGACCTGGCATCCCTGCCGGCAAAACGGGTAGACCTGGTCTCCCTGCCGGTAAAACGGGTAGACATGGCCTCCCTGCAGGTAAAACGGGTAGACCTGTTCTCCCTGCCGGCAAAACGGGTAGACCTGGCATCCCTGCCGGCAAAACGGGTAGACCTGGTCTCCCTGCCGGTAAATGGGTAGACCTGGTCTCCCTGCCGCTAGAACGGGTAGACCTGGCCTCCCTGCCGGCAACATGGGTAGACCTGGCCTCCCTGCCGGTAAAACGGGTAGACCTGGCATCCCTGCAGGTAAAACGGGTAGACCTGGCATCCCTGCCGGCAAAACGGGTAGACCTGTTCTCCCTGCAGGTAAAACGGGTAGACCTGTTCTCCCTGCCGCCAGAACGGGTAGACCTGGCATCCCTGCCGGCAAAACGGGTAGACCTGGCATCCCTGCCGGTAAATGGGTAGACCTGGCATCCCTGCCGGAAAAACGGGTAGACCTGGCATCCCTGCCGGCAATACGGGTAGACCTGGTCTCCCTGCCGCTAGAACGGGTAGACCTGGCATCCCTGCCGGTAAAACAGGTAGACCTGGCCTCCCTGCCGCCAGAACGGGTAGACCTGGCATCCCTGCCGGTAAAACGGGTAGACCTGGCCTCCCTGCCGGCAGAACGGGTAGACCTGGTCTCCCTGCAGGTAAAACGGGTAGACCTGGCCTCCCTGCCGGCAGAACGGGTAGACCTGGCCTCCCTGCCGGCAGAAGGGGTAGACCTGTCCTCCCTGCGGACAGAGCGGGTCGCCCGTGCTGGAGGCCCGTATGCAGGGGTGCCTGCACGGGGTGGGAAGGGGCGGCGGCGGGCTGCCTGTGCTCTCTCAGCCGGGGCGGCGGTGGGGGGGCTTGCGGGGGGTGGCTTGGGGCGGCAGGCCGGTCCTGCCGGAGGCCCGTATGCAGGGGTGCCTGCACAGGGTGGGTGGGCCGGCGGCGGGCTGCCTGTGCTCTCTCAGCCGGGGCGGCGGTGGGGGGGCTTGCGGGGGGTGGCTGGGGTCGGCAGGCCGGCCCTGCCGGAGGCCCGTATGCAGGGGTGCCTGCACGGGGTGGGAAGGGGCGGCGGCGGGCTGCCTGTGCTCTCTCAGCCGGGGCGGCGGTGGGGGGGCCTGTGGCGGGTGGCTGGGGGCGGCAGGCCGGCCCTGCCGGAGGCCCGTATGCAGGGGTGCCTGCACGGGGTGGGAAGGGCCGGCGGCGGGCTGCCTGTGCTGTTTCAGTCGGGGCGGCGGTGGGGGGGCTTGCGGGGGGTGGCTGGGGTCGGCAGGCCCGCCCTGCCGGAGGCCCGTATGCAGGGGTGCCTGCACGGGGTGGGTGGGCCTGCGGCGGGCTGCCTGTGCTCTCTGAGCCGGGGCGGCGGTGGGGGGGGCTTGCGGGGGGTGGCTGGGGGCGGCAGGCCGGCCCTGCCGGAGGCCCGTATGCAGGGGTGCCTGCACGGGGTGGGAAGGGGCGGCGGCGGGGTGCCTGTGCTCTCTGAGCCGGGGCGGCGGTGGGGGGGCTTGCGGGGGGTGGCTGGGGGCGGCAGGCCGGCCCTGCCGGAGGCCCGTATGCAGGGGTGCCTGCACGGGGTGGGAAGGGCCGGCGGCGGGCTGCCTGTGCTCTCTCAGCCGGGGCGGCGGTGGGGGGGCCTGTGGCGGGTGGCTGGGGGCGGCAGGCCGGCCCTGCCGGAGGCCCGTATGCAGGGGTGCCTGCACGGGGTGGGAAGGGCCGGCGGCGGGCTGCCTGTGCTCTCTCAGCCGGGGCGGCGGTGGGGGGGGTTGCGGGGGGTGGCTGGGGTCGGCAGGCCGGCCCTGCCGGAGGCCCGTATGCAGGGGTGCCTGCACGGGGTGGGAAGGGCCGGCGGCGGGCTGCCTGTGCTCTCTCAGCCGGGGCGGCGGTGGGGGGGGTTGCGGGGGGTGGCTGGGGTCGGCAGGCCGGCCCTGCCGGAGGCCCGTATGCAGGGGTGCCTGCACGGGGTGGGTGGGCCTGCGGCGGGCTGCCTGTGCTCTCTGAGCCGGGGCGGCGGTGGGGGGGGCTTGCGGGGGGTGGCTGGGGGCGGCAGGCCGGCCCTGCCGGAGGCCCGTATGCAGGGGTGCCTGCACGGGGTGGGAAGGGGCGGCGGCGGGTTGCCTGTGCTCTCTCAGCCGGGGCGGCGGTGGGGGGGCTTGCGGGGGGTGGCTGGGGGCGGCAGGCCGGCCCTGCCGGAGGCCCGTATGCAGGGGTGCCTGCACGGGGTGGGAAGGGCCGGCGGCGGGCTGCCTGTGCTGTCTCAGTCGGGGCGGCGGTGGGGGGGGTTGCGGGGGGTGGCTGGGGTCGGCAGGCCGGCCCTGCCGGAGGCCCGTATGCAGGGGTGCCTGCACGGGGTGGGTGGGCCTGCGGCGGGCTGCCTGTGCTCTCTGAGCCGGGGCGGCGGTGGGGGGGGCTTGCGGGGGGTGGCTGGGGTCGGCAGGCCGGCCCTGCCGGAGGCCCGTATGCAGGGGTGCCTGCACGGGGTGGGAAGGGCCGGCGGCGGGCTGCCTGTGCTGTCTCAGTCGGGGCGGCGGTGGGGGGGGTTGCGGGGGGTGGCTGGGGTCGGCAGGCCGGCCCTGCCGGAGGCCCGTATGCAGGGGTGCCTGCACGGGGTGGGTGGGCCTGCGGCGGGCTGCCTGTGCTCTCTGAGCCGGGGCGGCGGTGGGGGGGGCTTGCGGGGGGTGGCTGGGGGCGGCAGGCCGGCCCTGCCGGAGGCCCGTATGCAGGGGTGCCTGCACGGGGTGGGAAGGGCCGGCGGCGGGCTGCCTGTGCTGTCTCAGTCGGGGCGGCGGTGGGGGGGCTTGCGGGGGGTGGCTGGGGTCGGCAGGCCGGCCCTGCCGGAGGCCCGTATGCAGGGGTGCCTGCACGGGGTGGGTGGGCCTGCGGCGGGCTGCCTGTGCTCTCTGAGCCGGGGCGGCGGTGGGGGGGGCTTGCGGGGGGTGGCTGGGGGCGGCAGGCCGGCCCTGCCGGAGGCCCGTATGCAGGGGTGCCTGCACGGGGTGGGAAGGGGCGGCGGCGGGGTGCCTGTGCTCTCTCAGCCGGGGCGGCGGTGGGGGGGCTTGCGGGGGGTGGCTGGGGGCGGCAGGCCGGTCCTGCCGGAGGCCCGTATGCAGGGGTGCCTGCACAGGGTGGGTGGGCCGGCGGCGGGCTGCCTGTGCTCTCTCAGCCGGGGCGGCGGTGGGGGGGCTTGCGGGGGGTGGCTGGGGTCGGCAGGCCGGCCCTGCCGGAGGCCCGTATGCAGGGGTGCCTGCACGGGGTGGGAAGGGGCGGCGGCGGGCTGCCTGTGCTCTCTCAGCCGGGGCGGCGGTGGGGGGGCCTGTGGCGGGTGGCTGGGGGCGGCAGGCCGGCCCTGCCGGAGGCCCGTATGCAGGGGTGCCTGCACGGGGTGGGAAGGGCCGGCGGCGGGCTTCCTGTGCTGTTTCAGTCGGGGCGGCGGTGGGGGGGCTTGCGGGGGGTGGCTGGGGTCGGCAGGCCCGCCCTGCCGGAGGCCCGTATGCAGGGGTGCCTGCACGGGGTGGGTGGGCCTGCGGCGGGCTGCCTGTGCTCTCTGAGCCGGGGCGGCGGTGGGGGGGGCTTGCGGGGGGTGGCTGGGGGCGGCAGGCCGGCCCTGCCGGAGGCCCGTATGCAGGGGTGCCTGCACGGGGTGGGAAGGGGCGGCGGCGGGGTGCCTGTGCTCTCTGAGCCGGGGCGGCGGTGGGGGGGCTTGCGGGGGGTGGCTGGGGGCGGCAGGCCGGCCCTGCCGGAGGCCCGTATGCAGGGGTGCCTGCACGGGGTGGGAAGGGCCGGCGGCGGGCTGCCTGTGCTCTCTCAGCCGGGGCGGCGGTGGGGGGGCCTGTGGCGGGTGGCTGGGGGCGGCAGGCCGGCCCTGCCGGAGGCCCGTATGCAGGGGTGCCTGCACGGGGTGGGAAGGGCCGGCGGCGGGCTGCCTGTGCTCTCTCAGCCGGGGCGGCGGTGGGGGGGGTTGCGGGGGGTGGCTGGGGTCGGCAGGCCGGCCCTGCCGGAGGCCCGTATGCAGGGGTGCCTGCACGGGGTGGGAAGGGCCGGCGGCGGGCTGCCTGTGCTCTCTCAGCCGGGGCGGCGGTGGGGGGGCTTGCGGGGGGTGGCTGGGGTCGGCAGGCCGGCCCTGCCGGAGGCCCGTATGCAGGGGTGCCTGCACGGGGTGGGTGGGCCTGCGGCGGGCTGCCTGTGCTCTCTGAGCCGGGGCGGCGGTGGGGGGGGCTTGCGGGGGGTGGCTGGGGGCGGCAGGCCGGCCCTGCCGGAGGCCCGTATGCAGGGGTGCCTGCACGGGGTGGGAAGGGGCGGCGGCGGGGTGCCTGTGCTCTCTCAGCCGGGGCGGCGGTGGGGGGGCTTGCGGGGGGTGGCTTGGGGCGGCAGGCCGGTCCTGCCGGAGGCCCGTATGCAGGGGTGCCTGCACAGGGTGGGTGGGCCGGCGGCGGGCTGCCTGTGCTCTCTCAGCCGGGGCGGCGGTGGGGGGGCTTGCGGGGGGTGGCTGGGGGCGGCAGGCCGGCCCTGCCGGAGGCCCGTATGCAGGGGTGCCTGCACGGGGTGGGAAGGGGCGGCGGCGGGTTGCCTGTGCTCTCTCAGCCGGGGCGGCGGTGGGGGGGCTTGCGGGGGGTGGCTGGGGGCGGCAGGCCGGTCCTGCCGGAGGCCCGTATGCAGGGGTGCCTGCACAGGGTGGGTGGGCCGGCGGCGGGCTGCCTGTGCTCTCTGAGCCGGGGCGGCGGTGGGGGGGCTTGCGGGGGGTGGCTGGGGGCGGCAGGCCGGCCCTGCCGGAGGCCCGTATGCAGGGGTGCCTGCACGGGGTGGGAAGGGGCGGCGGCGGGGTTCCTGTGCTCTCTGAGCCGGGGCGGCGGTGGGGGGGCTTGCGGGGGGTGGCTGGGGGCGGCAGGCCGGCCCTGCCGGAGGCCCGTATGCAGGGGTGCCTGCACGGGGTGGGAAGGGGCGGCGGCGGGGTTCCTGTGCTCTCTGAGCCGGGGCGGCGGTGGGGGGGCTTGCGGGGGGTGGCTGGGGGCGGCAGGCCGGCTCTGCCGGAGGCCCGTATGCAGGGGTGCCTGCACGGGGTGGGAAGGGCCGGCGGCGGGCTGCCTGTGCTCTCTCAGCCGGGGCGGCGGTGGGGGGGCTTGCGGGGGGTGGCTGGGGTCGGCAGGCCGGTCCTGCCAGAGGCCCGTATGCAGGGGTGCCTGCACGGGGTGGGAAGGGCCGGCGGCGGGCTGCCTGTGCTGTCTCAGTCGGGGCGGCGGTGGGGGGGCTTGCGGGGGGTGGCTGGGGTCGGCAGGCCGGCCCTGCCGGAGGCCCGTATGCAGGGGTGCCTGCACGGGGTGGGTGGGCCTGCGGCGGGCTGCCTGTGCTCTCTGAGTCGGGGCGGCGGTGGGGGGGGCTTGCGGGGGGTGGCTGGGGGCGGCAGGCCGGCCGTGCCGGAGGCCCGTATGCAGGGGTGCCTGCACGGGGTGGGAAGGGCCGGCGGCGGGCTGCCTGTGCTCTCTCAGCCGGGGCGGCGGTGGGGGGGGTTGCGGGGGGTGGCTGGGGTCGGCAGGCCGGCCCTGCCGGAGGCCCGTATGCAGGGGTGCCTGCACGGGGTGGGAAGGGCCGGCGGCGGGCTGCCTGTGCTCTCTCAGTCGGGGCGGCGGTGGGGGGGCTTGCGGGGGGTGGCTGGGGTCGGCAGGCCGGCCCTGCCGGAGGCCCGTATGCAGGGGTGCCTGCACGGGGTGGGTGGGCCGGCGGCGGGCTGCCTGTGCTCTCTGAGCCGGGGCGGCGGTGGGGGGGGCTTGCGGGGGGTGGCTGGGGGCGGCAGGCCGGCCCTGCCGGAGGCCCGTATGCAGGGGTGCCTGCACGGGGTGGGAAGGGCCGGCGGCGGGGTGCCTGTGCTCTCTCAGCCGGGGCGGCGGTGGGGGGGCTTGCGGGGGGTGGCTGGGGGCGGCAGGCCGGTCCTGCCGGAGGCCCGTATGCAGGGGTGCCTGCACGGGGTGGGTGGGCCGGCGGCGGGCTGCCTGTGCTCTCTGAGCCGGGGCGGCGGTGGGGGGGCTTGCGGGGGGTGGCTGGGGGCGGCAGGCCGGCCCTGCCGGAGGCCCGTATGCAGGGGTGCCTGCACGGGGTGGGAAGGGCCGGCGGCGGGCTGCCTGTGCTGTCTCAGTCGGGGCGGCGGTGGGGGGGCTTGCGGGGGGTGGCTGGGGTCGGCAGGCCGGCCCTGCCGGAGGCCCGTATGCAGGGGTGCCTGCACGGGGTGGGTGGGCCGGCGGCGGGCTGCCTGTGCTCTCTGAGCCGGGGCGGCGGTGGGGGGGGCTTGCGGGGGGTGGCTGGGGGCGGCAGGCCGGCCCTGCCGGAGGCCCGTATGCAGGGGTGCCTGCACGGGGTGGGAAGGGGCGGCGGCGGGGTGCCTGTGCTCTCTCAGCCGGGGCGGCGGTGGGGGGGCTTGCGGGGGGGTGGCTGGGGGCGGCAGGCCGGTCCTGCCGGAGGCCCGTATGCAGGGGTGCCTGCACGGGGGTGGGTTGGGGGGGGCGGCGGGAATTTTTTGGTTTTTGTTGCTTTTTTATTTCTTTTTCCGCTTTTGAAACAGAGACGCCGCCCCGTCCTCGGGCGTTTCAGCCGAGCTGATGGAAAGCGGCGCCCCTTCCCGTCGCTTGCGGGGGGGGGTGGTGCAGGAGGGGGGAGGCGGCGCGCGCCTGAAATTCCCCTCGCCACCCCCCGTTTCCGAGACTTCGCCGTATCTAGTGGAAGGCGCTAAGCTTGGCCGGACTGTCTCGCTGAAGGCTTTCTTACTCTGCATCGGTTCTGACGGTGGGCGAGAAAAAAAAACAAAACCAAAGCAGAGCAGGGAAACAGTTACAAAAATTTCTTGAGAGCCAGCACCGGCCCGCCCATCGGCAGACGGAGCGGCGCCCGGGGTCAACGAGTGCCACCCTGCTGCTTAGCAACCGGAACCCGAGCCGGCCCGCCCCGCCCACCCGCCGGCAAGGGGCGGGCGCTTCCCCGCGGCAGAAGGGGGAGACAGAGACTGAGAGACGGGGTCGAGGAGCAGGCGGGGAGCCTTGCGCTGAGGTAGGCTGGGGACGGGGCCTCTTTTCCGAGAAGATTGAGGTTTGAGTCGGGGGGGGGGGGGGGGGGGGGGCGGCGGCAGGGGCTGCTTGTGCGCTCTCGGCCGGGGCGGCGGTGGGGGGGTGGCGGGGTGGGGGGGGGCAGCGGAGCGGCCGTGCCGGAGGCCCGTATGCAGGGGTGCCCGCACCGGGGGGGGGGTGGGGGGGGGCGGCGGCAGGGGCTGCTTGTGCGCTCTCGGCCGGGGCGGCGGTGGGGGGGGGCTTGCGGGTGGGGGTGCGGCGGCCGGGCTGCCGTGCCGGAGGCCCGTTTGCA
>NW_027448926.1:55000-65000 GCF_030867145.1 Opisthocomus hoazin
GAAACCAGAACGCCGCAGCGACGGCTGCGGCGGAAGAGGCGGGGGGACGCCCCGACCTCGCGGGCCGCTCTCGGGGCGCACCCACGCGGATGCGGCCCACACAAGGCTCGTGGTTTCGGTCCGTGTCTTTCGCTTTTTGCCTGGCCCCGATCGTCTCGGTTCGTCCGCCCCACCACCCGGCGCTGCTTGCGGCCGGCACCCACGGGTAACCCGGCCCGAGGCCCACACCGGCGCCTGGCGTGCTTTAGGACACCTGAGGGCTCGCGGGGCCGCGCGGCCGTCACACAGCCCGGTTCGGTAAAGAAGCCCGAGGAACCCCAACCGAGCAGGTAGCGGGATGGGGGGGGTGCGGGGTGACACGGGGAGGCACGCGCCCCGCCGCTTCCACCACCGCCGTCTCTTTGCTCGTCACGGTCCGCGCCGCTCGGAGGGAAGGGGACAACACCTCGCACGAGACGGGAAGCGACATTGGAAAGGAGACCGCCCGGCCCGAACACCGGAGCCCCGCCGTGGCTCCCTATGACGGGGAGTACGGAAGACCCGGCCCGCCGGGGGCCCTCTCCGACGCCACCCGAAAAGCCTCATCGATCAGGAAAGGGAAGGGGAACGGAGGAGAAGCGGAGGCCCCACGGCCACGGTTCCTGGGACAGCGACGGCCGCACGCGCCGGCCCCCGAACCCCGAACCTCGGGCAGGGCTGGGCAGCACAGGCGCGGGGCCCTGCGTGCGAGCGAGCGAGCGGGCAGCGTCGACAGCAGAAGCCCAACGCGGCTTGGCCACCGGCAGAGCCGGACTGCCGTAGAGGCTTCTCTGCAACGTGCCCGCGGATGGCTGCTGTTAACGGGCGTGGGGAGGGGGGGGGAGCCACGGCAGGCTCCACTCCCAAACCCCGGCCCTACAAGCGTTCGAGTGCCGGAGACCGCCGCCCGTCTCGGCCCGGCCCTGGAGAAACCCCTCTTGGAGCCCTCGCTCCAGTCGGCAACGGCCACCGGAGCCTGCGGGCAAGCAGCGGCTTCGCGCGGCTTCTGGCAGTCGGAAGCGCCGTGCGCGATAGGTAGGAGGCAGAACGGCCACGGCCAGGGTCGCCGGGCAACGCCCGAGTCTGCCGGCTGAGCCGCGGGTGACAAGCGTTCGAGTGCCGGCGACCGCCGCCGGTCTCGGCCCGGCCCTGGAGAAACCCCTCTTGGAGCCCTCGCTCCAGTCGGCAACGGCCACCGGAGCCTGCGGGCAAGCAGCGGCTTCGCGCGGCTTCTGGCAGTCGGAAGCGCCGTGCGCGATAGGTAGGAGGCAGAACGGCCACGGCCAGGGCCGCCGGGCAACGCCCGAGTCTGCCGGCTGAGCCGCGGCTGACAAGCGTTCGAGTGCCGGCGACCGCCGCCGGTCTCGGCCCGGCCCTGGAGAAACCCCTCTTGGAGCCCTCGCTCCAGTCGGCAACGGCCACCGGAGCCTGCGGGCAAGCAGCGGCTTCGCGCGGCTTCTGGCAGTCGGAAGCGCCGTGCGCGATAGGTAGGAGGCAGAACGGCCACGGCCAGGGCCGCCGGGCAACGCCCGAGTCTGCCGGCTGAGCCGCGGGTGACAAGCGTTCGAGTGCCGGCGACCGCCGCCGGTCTCGGCCCGGCCCTGGAGAAACCCCTCTTGGAGCCCTCGCTCCAGTCGGCAACGGCCACCGGAGCCTGCGGGCAAGCAGCGGCTTCGCGCGGCTTCTGGCAGTCGGAAGCGCCGTGCGCGATAGGTAGGAGGCAGAACGGCCACGGCCAGGGCCGCCGGGCAACGCCCGAGTCTGCCCGCTGAGCCGCGGCTGACAAGCGTTCGAGTGCCGGCGACCGCCGCCGGTCTCGGCCCGGCCCTGGAGAAACCCCTCTTGGAGCCCTCGCTCCAGTCGGCAACGGCCACCGGAGCCTGCGGGCAAGCAGCGGCTTCGCGCGGCTTCTGGCAGTCGGAAGCGCCGTGCGCGATAGGTAGGAGGCAGAACGGCCACGGCCAGGGCCGCCGGGCAACGCCCGAGTCTGCCGGCTGAGCCGCGGGTGACAAGCGTTCGAGTGCCGGCGACCGCCGCCCGTCTCGGCCCGGCCCTGGAGAAACCCCTCTTGGAGCCCTCGCTCCAGTCGGCAACGGCCACCGGAGCCTGCGGGCAAGCAGCGGCTTCGCGCGGCTTCTGGTAGTCGGAAGCGCCGTGCGCGATAGGTAGGAGGCAGAACGGCCACGGCCACAGCCGCCGTGCAACGCCCGAGTCTGCCGGCTGAACCGCGAGTAGCTGCAGCGGTTCGATGGCGCTGGTCCGCGAGCGCCAGCCCTCTGCCCTAGTATACGGACAGCGAGGTCCCCGGCCCCGGCGGGCTCGAAGAGAACCGTCTTCCCCCAGCGGGGAGGCGCGCGAGCGCCGCCGACTCTTACCATGACGTAACTGGAGGCAGCGCAAAGCAGCGACCCCTTCGGCAGCTCCGAAGAAGAACCGGGCAAGACGTCTACCTGCCAGAACCGCGGTGGAGCCAAAGTCCCGCCGGAGCGAGGTAGACGAGGCATCCCTTTCCGCCGGCAGCTCCGGCGGCCACATCGGGCACACCGGACCCGGCGGACGGTAAAACGGGTAGACCTGGCCTCCCTGCCGGCAGAACGGGTAGACGAGGCCTCCCTGCCTGGAACCGGGTAGACCTGGCATCCCTGCCGGAAGCGGGTAGACCTGGCATCCCTGCCGGTAAAACGGGTAGACCTGGCCTCCCTGCCGGCAGAACGGGTAGACGAGGCCTCCCTGCCTGGAACCGGGTAGACCTGGCATCCCTGCCGGAAGCGGGTAGACCTGGCATCCCTGCCGGTAAAACGGGTAGACCTGGCCTCCCTGCCGGCAGAACGGGTAGACGAGGCCTCCCTGCCTGGAACCGGGTAGACCTGGCATCCCTGCCGGAAGCGGGTAGACCTGGCATCCCTGCCGGCAAAACGGGTAGACCTGGTCTCCCTGCCGCCAAAACGGGTAGACCTGGCCTCCCTGCAGGTAAAACGGGTAGACCTGGCCTCCCTGCCGGCAGAACGGGTAGACCTGGCCTCCCTGCCGCCAGAACGGGTAGACCTGGCATCCCTGCCGGCAAAACGGGTAGACCTGGTCTCCCTGCCGGTAAAACGGGTAGACCTGTTCTCCCTGCCGGCAAAACGGGTAGACCTGGCCTCCCTGCCGGCAGAACGGGTAGACCTGGCCTCCCTGCCGCCAGAACGGGTAGACCTGGCATCCCTGCCGGCAAAACGGGTAGACCTGGTCTCCCTGCCGGTAAAACGGGTAGACCTGGTCTCCCTGCAGGTAAAACGGGTAGACCTGTTATCCCTGCCGGCAAAACGGGTAGACCTGGCATCCCTGCCGGTAAAACGGGTAGACCTGGTCTCCCTGCCGGCAAAAAGGGTAGACCTGTTCTCCCTGCCGCCAGAACGGGTAGACCTGGCCTCCCTGCCGGTAAAATGGGTAGACCTGGTCTCCGTGCAGGTAAAACGGGTAGACCTGGTATCCCTGCCGGCAGAACGGGTAGACCTGGTCTCCCTGCCGGCAAAACGGGTAGACCTGGCATCCCTGCCGGCAAAACGGGTAGACCTGGTCTCCCTGCCGGTAAAACGGGTAGACATGGCCTCCCTGCAGGTAAAACGGGTAGACCTGTTCTCCCTGCCGGCAAAACGGGTAGACCTGGCATCCCTGCCGGCAAAACGGGTAGACCTGGTCTCCCTGCCGGTAAATGGGTAGACCTGGTCTCCCTGCCGCTAGAACGGGTAGACCTGGCCTCCCTGCCGGCAACATGGGTAGACCTGGCCTCCCTGCCGGTAAAACGGGTAGACCTGGCATCCCTGCAGGTAAAACGGGTAGACCTGGCATCCCTGCCGGCAAAACGGGTAGACCTGTTCTCCCTGCAGGTAAAACGGGTAGACCTGTTCTCCCTGCCGCCAGAACGGGTAGACCTGGCATCCCTGCCGGCAAAACGGGTAGACCTGGCATCCCTGCCGGTAAATGGGTAGACCTGGCATCCCTGCCGGAAAAACGGGTAGACCTGGCATCCCTGCCGGCAATACGGGTAGACCTGGTCTCCCTGCCGCTAGAACGGGTAGACCTGGCATCCCTGCCGGTAAAACAGGTAGACCTGGCCTCCCTGCCGCCAGAACGGGTAGACCTGGCATCCCTGCCGGTAAAACGGGTAGACCTGGCCTCCCTGCCGGCAGAACGGGTAGACCTGGTCTCCCTGCAGGTAAAACGGGTAGACCTGGCCTCCCTGCCGGCAGAACGGGTAGACCTGGCCTCCCTGCCGGCAGAAGGGGTAGACCTGTCCTCCCTGCGGACAGAGCGGGTCGCCCGTGCTGGAGGCCCGTATGCAGGGGTGCCTGCACGGGGTGGGAAGGGGCGGCGGCGGGCTGCCTGTGCTCTCTCAGCCGGGGCGGCGGTGGGGGGGCTTGCGGGGGGTGGCTTGGGGCGGCAGGCCGGTCCTGCCGGAGGCCCGTATGCAGGGGTGCCTGCACAGGGTGGGTGGGCCGGCGGCGGGCTGCCTGTGCTCTCTCAGCCGGGGCGGCGGTGGGGGGGCTTGCGGGGGGTGGCTGGGGTCGGCAGGCCGGCCCTGCCGGAGGCCCGTATGCAGGGGTGCCTGCACGGGGTGGGAAGGGGCGGCGGCGGGCTGCCTGTGCTCTCTCAGCCGGGGCGGCGGTGGGGGGGCCTGTGGCGGGTGGCTGGGGGCGGCAGGCCGGCCCTGCCGGAGGCCCGTATGCAGGGGTGCCTGCACGGGGTGGGAAGGGCCGGCGGCGGGCTGCCTGTGCTGTTTCAGTCGGGGCGGCGGTGGGGGGGCTTGCGGGGGGTGGCTGGGGTCGGCAGGCCCGCCCTGCCGGAGGCCCGTATGCAGGGGTGCCTGCACGGGGTGGGTGGGCCTGCGGCGGGCTGCCTGTGCTCTCTGAGCCGGGGCGGCGGTGGGGGGGGCTTGCGGGGGGTGGCTGGGGGCGGCAGGCCGGCCCTGCCGGAGGCCCGTATGCAGGGGTGCCTGCACGGGGTGGGAAGGGGCGGCGGCGGGGTGCCTGTGCTCTCTGAGCCGGGGCGGCGGTGGGGGGGCTTGCGGGGGGTGGCTGGGGGCGGCAGGCCGGCCCTGCCGGAGGCCCGTATGCAGGGGTGCCTGCACGGGGTGGGAAGGGCCGGCGGCGGGCTGCCTGTGCTCTCTCAGCCGGGGCGGCGGTGGGGGGGCCTGTGGCGGGTGGCTGGGGGCGGCAGGCCGGCCCTGCCGGAGGCCCGTATGCAGGGGTGCCTGCACGGGGTGGGAAGGGCCGGCGGCGGGCTGCCTGTGCTCTCTCAGCCGGGGCGGCGGTGGGGGGGGTTGCGGGGGGTGGCTGGGGTCGGCAGGCCGGCCCTGCCGGAGGCCCGTATGCAGGGGTGCCTGCACGGGGTGGGAAGGGCCGGCGGCGGGCTGCCTGTGCTCTCTCAGCCGGGGCGGCGGTGGGGGGGGTTGCGGGGGGTGGCTGGGGTCGGCAGGCCGGCCCTGCCGGAGGCCCGTATGCAGGGGTGCCTGCACGGGGTGGGTGGGCCTGCGGCGGGCTGCCTGTGCTCTCTGAGCCGGGGCGGCGGTGGGGGGGGCTTGCGGGGGGTGGCTGGGGGCGGCAGGCCGGCCCTGCCGGAGGCCCGTATGCAGGGGTGCCTGCACGGGGTGGGAAGGGGCGGCGGCGGGTTGCCTGTGCTGTCTCAGCCGGGGCGGCGGTGGGGGGGCTTGCGGGGGGTGGCTGGGGGCGGCAGGCCGGCCCTGCCGGAGGCCCGTATGCAGGGGTGCCTGCACGGGGTGGGAAGGGCCGGCGGCGGGCTGCCTGTGCTGTCTCAGTCGGGGCGGCGGTGGGGGGGGTTGCGGGGGGTGGCTGGGGTCGGCAGGCCGGCCCTGCCGGAGGCCCGTATGCAGGGGTGCCTGCACGGGGTGGGTGGGCCTGCGGCGGGCTGCCTGTGCTCTCTGAGCCGGGGCGGCGGTGGGGGGGGCTTGCGGGGGGTGGCTGGGGTCGGCAGGCCGGCCCTGCCGGAGGCCCGTATGCAGGGGTGCCTGCACGGGGTGGGAAGGGCCGGCGGCGGGCTGCCTGTGCTGTCTCAGTCGGGGCGGCGGTGGGGGGGGTTGCGGGGGGTGGCTGGGGTCGGCAGGCCGGCCCTGCCGGAGGCCCGTATGCAGGGGTGCCTGCACGGGGTGGGTGGGCCTGCGGCGGGCTGCCTGTGCTCTCTGAGCCGGGGCGGCGGTGGGGGGGGCTTGCGGGGGGTGGCTGGGGGCGGCAGGCCGGCCCTGCCGGAGGCCCGTATGCAGGGGTGCCTGCACGGGGTGGGAAGGGCCGGCGGCGGGCTGCCTGTGCTGTCTCAGTCGGGGCGGCGGTGGGGGGGCTTGCGGGGGGTGGCTGGGGTCGGCAGGCCGGCCCTGCCGGAGGCCCGTATGCAGGGGTGCCTGCACGGGGTGGGTGGGCCTGCGGCGGGCTGCCTGTGCTCTCTGAGCCGGGGCGGCGGTGGGGGGGGCTTGCGGGGGGTGGCTGGGGGCGGCAGGCCGGCCCTGCCGGAGGCCCGTATGCAGGGGTGCCTGCACGGGGTGGGAAGGGGCGGCGGCGGGGTGCCTGTGCTCTCTCAGCCGGGGCGGCGGTGGGGGGGCTTGCGGGGGGTGGCTGGGGGCGGCAGGCCGGTCCTGCCGGAGGCCCGTATGCAGGGGTGCCTGCACAGGGTGGGTGGGCCGGCGGCGGGCTGCCTGTGCTCTCTCAGCCGGGGCGGCGGTGGGGGGGCTTGCGGGGGGTGGCTGGGGTCGGCAGGCCGGCCCTGCCGGAGGCCCGTATGCAGGGGTGCCTGCACGGGGTGGGAAGGGGCGGCGGCGGGCTGCCTGTGCTCTCTCAGCCGGGGCGGCGGTGGGGGGGCCTGTGGCGGGTGGCTGGGGGCGGCAGGCCGGCCCTGCCGGAGGCCCGTATGCAGGGGTGCCTGCACGGGGTGGGAAGGGCCGGCGGCGGGCTTCCTGTGCTGTTTCAGTCGGGGCGGCGGTGGGGGGGCTTGCGGGGGGTGGCTGGGGTCGGCAGGCCCGCCCTGCCGGAGGCCCGTATGCAGGGGTGCCTGCACGGGGTGGGTGGGCCTGCGGCGGGCTGCCTGTGCTCTCTGAGCCGGGGCGGCGGTGGGGGGGGCTTGCGGGGGGTGGCTGGGGGCGGCAGGCCGGCCCTGCCGGAGGCCCGTATGCAGGGGTGCCTGCACGGGGTGGGAAGGGGCGGCGGCGGGGTGCCTGTGCTCTCTGAGCCGGGGCGGCGGTGGGGGGGCTTGCGGGGGGTGGCTGGGGGCGGCAGGCCGGCCCTGCCGGAGGCCCGTATGCAGGGGTGCCTGCACGGGGTGGGAAGGGCCGGCGGCGGGCTGCCTGTGCTCTCTCAGCCGGGGCGGCGGTGGGGGGGCCTGTGGCGGGTGGCTGGGGGCGGCAGGCCGGCCCTGCCGGAGGCCCGTATGCAGGGGTGCCTGCACGGGGTGGGAAGGGCCGGCGGCGGGCTGCCTGTGCTCTCTCAGCCGGGGCGGCGGTGGGGGGGGTTGCGGGGGGTGGCTGGGGTCGGCAGGCCGGCCCTGCCGGAGGCCCGTATGCAGGGGTGCCTGCACGGGGTGGGAAGGGCCGGCGGCGGGCTGCCTGTGCTCTCTCAGCCGGGGCGGCGGTGGGGGGGCTTGCGGGGGGTGGCTGGGGTCGGCAGGCCGGCCCTGCCGGAGGCCCGTATGCAGGGGTGCCTGCACGGGGTGGGTGGGCCTGCGGCGGGCTGCCTGTGCTCTCTGAGCCGGGGCGGCGGTGGGGGGGGCTTGCGGGGGGTGGCTGGGGGCGGCAGGCCGGCCCTGCCGGAGGCCCGTATGCAGGGGTGCCTGCACGGGGTGGGAAGGGGCGGCGGCGGGGTGCCTGTGCTCTCTCAGCCGGGGCGGCGGTGGGGGGGCTTGCGGGGGGTGGCTTGGGGCGGCAGGCCGGTCCTGCCGGAGGCCCGTATGCAGGGGTGCCTGCACAGGGTGGGTGGGCCGGCGGCGGGCTGCCTGTGCTCTCTCAGCCGGGGCGGCGGTGGGGGGGCTTGCGGGGGGTGGCTGGGGGCGGCAGGCCGGCCCTGCCGGAGGCCCGTATGCAGGGGTGCCTGCACGGGGTGGGAAGGGGCGGCGGCGGGTTGCCTGTGCTCTCTCAGCCGGGGCGGCGGTGGGGGGGCTTGCGGGGGGTGGCTGGGGGCGGCAGGCCGGTCCTGCCGGAGGCCCGTATGCAGGGGTGCCTGCACAGGGTGGGTGGGCCGGCGGCGGGCTGCCTGTGCTCTCTGAGCCGGGGCGGCGGTGGGGGGGCTTGCGGGGGGTGGCTGGGGGCGGCAGGCCGGCCCTGCCGGAGGCCCGTATGCAGGGGTGCCTGCACGGGGTGGGAAGGGGCGGCGGCGGGGTTCCTGTGCTCTCTGAGCCGGGGCGGCGGTGGGGGGGCTTGCGGGGGGTGGCTGGGGGCGGCAGGCCGGCCCTGCCGGAGGCCCGTATGCAGGGGTGCCTGCACGGGGTGGGAAGGGGCGGCGGCGGGGTTCCTGTGCTCTCTGAGCCGGGGCGGCGGTGGGGGGGCTTGCGGGGGGTGGCTGGGGGCGGCAGGCCGGCTCTGCCGGAGGCCCGTATGCAGGGGTGCCTGCACGGGGTGGGAAGGGCCGGCGGCGGGCTGCCTGTGCTCTCTCAGCCGGGGCGGCGGTGGGGGGGCTTGCGGGGGGTGGCTGGGGTCGGCAGGCCGGTCCTGCCAGAGGCCCGTATGCAGGGGTGCCTGCACGGGGTGGGAAGGGCCGGCGGCGGGCTGCCTGTGCTGTCTCAGTCGGGGCGGCGGTGGGGGGGCTTGCGGGGGGTGGCTGGGGTCGGCAGGCCGGCCCTGCCGGAGGCCCGTATGCAGGGGTGCCTGCACGGGGTGGGTGGGCCTGCGGCGGGCTGCCTGTGCTCTCTGAGTCGGGGCGGCGGTGGGGGGGGTTGCGGGGGGTGGCTGGGGTCGGCAGGCCGGCCCTGCCGGAGGCCCGTATGCAGGGGTGCCTGCACGGGGTGGGAAGGGCCGGCGGCGGGCTGCCTGTGCTGTCTCAGTCGGGGCGGCGGTGGGGGGGCTTGCGGGGGGTGGCTGGGGTCGGCAGGCCGGCCCTGCCGGAGGCCCGTATGCAGGGGTGCCTGCACGGGGTGGGTGGGCCGGCGGCGGGCTGCCTGTGCTCTCTGAGCCGGGGCGGCGGTGGGGGGGGCTTGCGGGGGGTGGCTGGGGGCGGCAGGCCGGCCCTGCCGGAGGCCCGTATGCAGGGGTGCCTGCACGGGGTGGGAAGGGGCGGCGGCGGGGTGCCTGTGCTCTCTCAGCCGGGGCGGCGGTGGGGGGGCTTGCGGGGGGGTGGCTGGGGGCGGCAGGCCGGTCCTGCCGGAGGCCCGTATGCAGGGGTGCCTGCACGGGGGTGGGTTGGGGGGGGCGGCGGGAATTTTTTGGTTTTTGTTGCTTTTTTATTTCTTTTTCCGCTTTTGAAACAGAGACGCCGCCCCGTCCTCGGGCGTTTCAGCCGAGCTGATGGAAAGCGGCGCCCCTTCCCGTCGCTTGCGGGGGGGGGTGGTGCAGGAGGGGGGAGGCGGCGCGCGCCTGAAATTCCCCTCGCCACCCCCCGTTTCCGAGACTTCGCCGTATCTAGTGGAAGGCGCTAAGCTTGGCCGGACTGTCTCGCTGAAGGCTTTCTTACTCTGCATCGGTTCTGACGGTGGGCGAGAAAAAAAAACAAAACCAAAGCAGAGCAGGGAAACAGTTACAAAAATTTCTTGAGAGCCAGCACCGGCCCGCCCATCGGCAGACGGAGCGGCGCCCGGGGTCAACGAGTGCCACCCTGCTGCTTAGCAACCGGAACCCGAGCCGGCCCGCCCCGCCCACCCGCCGGCAAGGGGCGGGCGCTTCCCCGCGGCAGAAGGGGGAGACAGAGACTGAGAGACGGGGTCGAGGAGCAGGCGGGGAGCCTTGCGCTGAGGTAGGCTGGGGACGGGGCCTCTTTTCCGAGAAGATTGAGGTTTGAGTCGGGGGGGGGGG
>NW_027448926.1:72500-75000 GCF_030867145.1 Opisthocomus hoazin
CGGCGGCGCAGACGGCGATTGATCGTAAAGCGACGCTCAGACAGGCGTAGCCCCGGGAGGAACCCGGGGCCGCGAGTGCGTTCGAAGTGTCGATGATCAATGTGTCCTGCAATTCACATTAATTCTCGCAGCTAGCTGCGTTCTTCATCGACGCACGAGCCGAGTGATCCACCGCTAAGAGTTGTCTCGGTTTCGGCACCGCCCCGCGCGCGCGGAGGGGCCGGGACCGCTCGCCGAGAGCGGCCCCTTCTCTGAGGACGGCCGGACCGACCGCCGGCCCCGCCGCCGCCCACCCCCCTCCGCACGCGCGGAGGGGGCGCGGCGCGGCGGCGCGACGCGGCGCGACGGAGAGGCCCTCGCCTCGGCTTGACCGTACGAGCACAGGGGAAACGGAAAACAACGGAAAACCCCGAGCGGCCAAAGGGCGGGGGAGCCCGCGCTCCCGACCGACCCTGGGGAAACGTACGCAACACACACACCCTTGGCGCGCTTCGGGGGCGGCCCAGGCGCCCGGGCTCGGACCGGCCTCCCCCCGGAGGCTACGGCACGCCCGGCCGCGACGCCTGCCCGCCTTCGCTCGGGAGCCGGACGCCCGGCTGCGCCCGCGCTGCGACGAGCCGGCTCCGCCCACCACGGTCGCCTCTCGCCCCGCCGGCGAACCTCGGCGCCGACGCCGCCTTCCACCGACGCCGGAGGAAGCGCGGCCGGCCACTGGAGCGCGAGCCGGCGACGCGCGGCCGCCCACCGGCCCGCGCCGGATGGGCGAACCCGGCCACCCCGCCCGGCGGCGGCGGCCGCCACCGCCGCCGCGAAAACCGCCGCCGCAGCCGCTTCTCGCCTCGGCCCCCTGGGGCCGCCGGCACGGCCCCAGCGGAAAGGCGGACGGCGCTGAGCGCGGGGGGCGGCTCCCACTCTCCCCGTTTCCACGCGAAGACCCGGAGCGGGACGCCCCCGCGCCGCGCGCCCGCCCTCGAGACGGAAGCGACGGGCGGGGAAACGCGGGACGGGACGGCCGCCAGCGGATGCGGCCGGGGAACCCTCCCGGACGACCCGACGGACGACCGGCACCGACCGGCACGCCGAGCGGCGCCGCCGCCGCTCGGCCTGGGGGGGTGTGGCTCGCCCCCCCCTTTCTTTCCCTGGGCGCCGAGGGCGGGGCGAGGAGCGGGAGAGGGGAGCGCGGCGCGCCCCGAGCGCGGCCGCAGCGCGAGCGTCCAAAGGCGCGGGGCGGCCCCCCGGCGGCCGCCCCCCCCCGCGGGGGCTCGCCGCGCCTTTCTTTCCCCCGGCGCGGAGCCCGCGCTCCGGCCGGCGGGTGGCCCCGTTTGCGAGGGCGGGCAGGTCGGCCGCGGCCGACCCGCGCCGCGGTCTCTCCGCCGAGACCGGCCCGCGGAGAGGGGGGGCAGGTTGGGGCAGCGAGACGCCCCCCCTTCTCCGGCACGGCGGCCCGCGGGGGCGGACGCCCCCCCCGCGGCTCGCGCCGTGCCGCTCGAGTCTTTAAACCGCCGCCCGGCTCCTTTGGCCTTTGACCCCCGGACTCGGCCGAGGGAGGGCCGCCGAAGCGCGGACGCTAGGTACCTGGCCCTGGGGTGAGGGAAACGACCTGCATGGCCCCGCGGGGGTGCCTCCCCCGGCTGCCGCCCTCGGGGGAGCGTCCGCCCGCGGGGGCGCGCCCGGCATCCGCCGCCACCACCTCGTCCTCCTTAGCCCCGGGGCCCGGGGTTTCCCTCGATAGCCCGGCGCTGCGCCCGGGGGGAGAGACGTGGCTCGGGCCGCCCGCTCGCGCGGGACGCGACCCGGCCGGGGGGGGGCCTCGCCCGCCCCGGGCGGCGCCAGCGGCCGAGACCGTGCTCGCGCCCCCCCCTTCCCGCCACGGCTCCCTCTTCGAGAGGCAGCCGTGCCGGGTCGGAGGGGAGGTTCGCGGGTCCGGCCGCCGCGCCGCCCGAAACGCCGTGCGCACACCCGCGCCACGGCCCGGAACGCCCGGAGACAGCCCTGTCCCGCGCGCGGGGGGGTAGACGGCGCCGCCGCCGGCGCCGCCCCACCCCCCCCCCCAGGAGCTGCCGCCCCCCGAAGACGGCGACACCCCTCGGCTGTCGCGCTTGCGGCCCCCGGTGCCGCCGCCGTCGCTCGACGCTCGCCCCCCGGCCCGCCGAGCAGGCCGGTGCTCTGCCGGCCGCGCTCGCCGCGTTGCCCCGCCGGCATCCCCCCCTCTTGCTTCCCGCGCAGACGCGGGAAGCGGGGAGCCGGCGGGGGCGCGGCGTCCGCGGCCGACAGGTCGACGCACCCGCGCGCGTCGGAGGACGAGCCGCACGAGACGACGGCGGCGGCGGGCGACAGGACGAGGAGAGCGCCTCCGGGGAGCGGCGGGGGGAGGGGACGCCCCCTCCCCCTCCCTCACGCACGCGGCTCCCGCGCGGGAGCCGGGCCTTTCCGGGCGAACTCAGGAACGTGCGAGCGCGCGCGCGCACGGAAAACCCGCGGCGACGGCGTTCGGCGGCGC
>NW_027448926.1:80000-90000 GCF_030867145.1 Opisthocomus hoazin
CTGGTCCGCGAGCGCCAGCCCTCTGCCCTAGTATACGGACAGCGAGGTCCCCGGCCCCGGCGGGCTCGAAGAGAACCGTCTTCCCCCAGCGGGGAGGCGCGCGAGCGCCGCCGACTCTTACCATGACGTAACTGGAGGCAGCGCAAAGCAGCGACCCCTTCGGCAGCTCCGAAGAAGAACCGGGCAAGACGTCTACCTGCCAGAACCGCGGTGGAGCCAAAGTCCCGCCGGAGCGAGGTAGACGAGGCATCCCTTTCCGCCGGCAGCTCCGGCGGCCACATCGGGCACACCGGACCCGGCGGACGGTAAAACGGGTAGACCTGGCCTCCCTGCCGGCAGAACGGGTAGACGAGGCCTCCCTGCCTGGAACCGGGTAGACCTGGCATCCCTGCCGGAAGCGGGTAGACCTGGCATCCCTGCCGGTAAAACGGGTAGACCTGGCCTCCCTGCCGGCAGAACGGGTAGACGAGGCCTCCCTGCCTGGAACCGGGTAGACCTGGCATCCCTGCCGGAAGCGGGTAGACCTGGCATCCCTGCCGGTAAAACGGGTAGACCTGGCCTCCCTGCCGGCAGAACGGGTAGACGAGGCCTCCCTGCCTGGAACCGGGTAGACCTGGCATCCCTGCCGGAAGCGGGTAGACCTGGCATCCCTGCCGGCAAAACGGGTAGACCTGGTCTCCCTGCCGCCAAAACGGGTAGACCTGGCCTCCCTGCAGGTAAAACGGGTAGACCTGGCCTCCCTGCCGGCAGAACGGGTAGACCTGGCCTCCCTGCCGCCAGAACGGGTAGACCTGGCATCCCTGCCGGCAAAACGGGTAGACCTGGTCTCCCTGCCGGTAAAACGGGTAGACCTGTTCTCCCTGCCGGCAAAACGGGTAGACCTGGCCTCCCTGCCGGCAGAACGGGTAGACCTGGCCTCCCTGCCGCCAGAACGGGTAGACCTGGCATCCCTGCCGGCAAAACGGGTAGACCTGGTCTCCCTGCCGGTAAAACGGGTAGACCTGGTCTCCCTGCAGGTAAAACGGGTAGACCTGTTATCCCTGCCGGCAAAACGGGTAGACCTGGCATCCCTGCCGGTAAAACGGGTAGACCTGGTCTCCCTGCCGGCAAAAAGGGTAGACCTGTTCTCCCTGCCGCCAGAACGGGTAGACCTGGCCTCCCTGCCGGTAAAATGGGTAGACCTGGTCTCCGTGCAGGTAAAACGGGTAGACCTGGTATCCCTGCCGGCAGAACGGGTAGACCTGGTCTCCCTGCCGGCAAAACGGGTAGACCTGGCATCCCTGCCGGCAAAACGGGTAGACCTGGTCTCCCTGCCGGTAAAACGGGTAGACATGGCCTCCCTGCAGGTAAAACGGGTAGACCTGTTCTCCCTGCCGGCAAAACGGGTAGACCTGGCATCCCTGCCGGCAAAACGGGTAGACCTGGTCTCCCTGCCGGTAAATGGGTAGACCTGGTCTCCCTGCCGCTAGAACGGGTAGACCTGGCCTCCCTGCCGGCAACATGGGTAGACCTGGCCTCCCTGCCGGTAAAACGGGTAGACCTGGCATCCCTGCAGGTAAAACGGGTAGACCTGGCATCCCTGCCGGCAAAACGGGTAGACCTGTTCTCCCTGCAGGTAAAACGGGTAGACCTGTTCTCCCTGCCGCCAGAACGGGTAGACCTGGCATCCCTGCCGGCAAAACGGGTAGACCTGGCATCCCTGCCGGTAAATGGGTAGACCTGGCATCCCTGCCGGAAAAACGGGTAGACCTGGCATCCCTGCCGGCAATACGGGTAGACCTGGTCTCCCTGCCGCTAGAACGGGTAGACCTGGCATCCCTGCCGGTAAAACAGGTAGACCTGGCCTCCCTGCCGCCAGAACGGGTAGACCTGGCATCCCTGCCGGTAAAACGGGTAGACCTGGCCTCCCTGCCGGCAGAACGGGTAGACCTGGTCTCCCTGCAGGTAAAACGGGTAGACCTGGCCTCCCTGCCGGCAGAACGGGTAGACCTGGCCTCCCTGCCGGCAGAAGGGGTAGACCTGTCCTCCCTGCGGACAGAGCGGGTCGCCCGTGCTGGAGGCCCGTATGCAGGGGTGCCTGCACGGGGTGGGAAGGGGCGGCGGCGGGCTGCCTGTGCTCTCTCAGCCGGGGCGGCGGTGGGGGGGCTTGCGGGGGGTGGCTTGGGGCGGCAGGCCGGTCCTGCCGGAGGCCCGTATGCAGGGGTGCCTGCACAGGGTGGGTGGGCCGGCGGCGGGCTGCCTGTGCTCTCTCAGCCGGGGCGGCGGTGGGGGGGCTTGCGGGGGGTGGCTGGGGTCGGCAGGCCGGCCCTGCCGGAGGCCCGTATGCAGGGGTGCCTGCACGGGGTGGGAAGGGGCGGCGGCGGGCTGCCTGTGCTCTCTCAGCCGGGGCGGCGGTGGGGGGGCCTGTGGCGGGTGGCTGGGGGCGGCAGGCCGGCCCTGCCGGAGGCCCGTATGCAGGGGTGCCTGCACGGGGTGGGAAGGGCCGGCGGCGGGCTGCCTGTGCTGTTTCAGTCGGGGCGGCGGTGGGGGGGCTTGCGGGGGGTGGCTGGGGTCGGCAGGCCCGCCCTGCCGGAGGCCCGTATGCAGGGGTGCCTGCACGGGGTGGGTGGGCCTGCGGCGGGCTGCCTGTGCTCTCTGAGCCGGGGCGGCGGTGGGGGGGGCTTGCGGGGGGTGGCTGGGGGCGGCAGGCCGGCCCTGCCGGAGGCCCGTATGCAGGGGTGCCTGCACGGGGTGGGAAGGGGCGGCGGCGGGGTGCCTGTGCTCTCTGAGCCGGGGCGGCGGTGGGGGGGCTTGCGGGGGGTGGCTGGGGGCGGCAGGCCGGCCCTGCCGGAGGCCCGTATGCAGGGGTGCCTGCACGGGGTGGGAAGGGCCGGCGGCGGGCTGCCTGTGCTCTCTCAGCCGGGGCGGCGGTGGGGGGGCCTGTGGCGGGTGGCTGGGGGCGGCAGGCCGGCCCTGCCGGAGGCCCGTATGCAGGGGTGCCTGCACGGGGTGGGAAGGGCCGGCGGCGGGCTGCCTGTGCTCTCTCAGCCGGGGCGGCGGTGGGGGGGGTTGCGGGGGGTGGCTGGGGTCGGCAGGCCGGCCCTGCCGGAGGCCCGTATGCAGGGGTGCCTGCACGGGGTGGGAAGGGCCGGCGGCGGGCTGCCTGTGCTCTCTCAGCCGGGGCGGCGGTGGGGGGGGTTGCGGGGGGTGGCTGGGGTCGGCAGGCCGGCCCTGCCGGAGGCCCGTATGCAGGGGTGCCTGCACGGGGTGGGTGGGCCTGCGGCGGGCTGCCTGTGCTCTCTGAGCCGGGGCGGCGGTGGGGGGGGCTTGCGGGGGGTGGCTGGGGGCGGCAGGCCGGCCCTGCCGGAGGCCCGTATGCAGGGGTGCCTGCACGGGGTGGGAAGGGGCGGCGGCGGGTTGCCTGTGCTGTCTCAGCCGGGGCGGCGGTGGGGGGGCTTGCGGGGGGTGGCTGGGGGCGGCAGGCCGGCCCTGCCGGAGGCCCGTATGCAGGGGTGCCTGCACGGGGTGGGAAGGGCCGGCGGCGGGCTGCCTGTGCTGTCTCAGTCGGGGCGGCGGTGGGGGGGGTTGCGGGGGGTGGCTGGGGTCGGCAGGCCGGCCCTGCCGGAGGCCCGTATGCAGGGGTGCCTGCACGGGGTGGGTGGGCCTGCGGCGGGCTGCCTGTGCTCTCTGAGCCGGGGCGGCGGTGGGGGGGGCTTGCGGGGGGTGGCTGGGGTCGGCAGGCCGGCCCTGCCGGAGGCCCGTATGCAGGGGTGCCTGCACGGGGTGGGAAGGGCCGGCGGCGGGCTGCCTGTGCTGTCTCAGTCGGGGCGGCGGTGGGGGGGGTTGCGGGGGGTGGCTGGGGTCGGCAGGCCGGCCCTGCCGGAGGCCCGTATGCAGGGGTGCCTGCACGGGGTGGGTGGGCCTGCGGCGGGCTGCCTGTGCTCTCTGAGCCGGGGCGGCGGTGGGGGGGGCTTGCGGGGGGTGGCTGGGGGCGGCAGGCCGGCCCTGCCGGAGGCCCGTATGCAGGGGTGCCTGCACGGGGTGGGAAGGGCCGGCGGCGGGCTGCCTGTGCTGTCTCAGTCGGGGCGGCGGTGGGGGGGCTTGCGGGGGGTGGCTGGGGTCGGCAGGCCGGCCCTGCCGGAGGCCCGTATGCAGGGGTGCCTGCACGGGGTGGGTGGGCCTGCGGCGGGCTGCCTGTGCTCTCTGAGCCGGGGCGGCGGTGGGGGGGGCTTGCGGGGGGTGGCTGGGGGCGGCAGGCCGGCCCTGCCGGAGGCCCGTATGCAGGGGTGCCTGCACGGGGTGGGAAGGGGCGGCGGCGGGGTGCCTGTGCTCTCTCAGCCGGGGCGGCGGTGGGGGGGCTTGCGGGGGGTGGCTGGGGGCGGCAGGCCGGTCCTGCCGGAGGCCCGTATGCAGGGGTGCCTGCACAGGGTGGGTGGGCCGGCGGCGGGCTGCCTGTGCTCTCTCAGCCGGGGCGGCGGTGGGGGGGCTTGCGGGGGGTGGCTGGGGTCGGCAGGCCGGCCCTGCCGGAGGCCCGTATGCAGGGGTGCCTGCACGGGGTGGGAAGGGGCGGCGGCGGGCTGCCTGTGCTCTCTCAGCCGGGGCGGCGGTGGGGGGGCCTGTGGCGGGTGGCTGGGGGCGGCAGGCCGGCCCTGCCGGAGGCCCGTATGCAGGGGTGCCTGCACGGGGTGGGAAGGGCCGGCGGCGGGCTTCCTGTGCTGTTTCAGTCGGGGCGGCGGTGGGGGGGCTTGCGGGGGGTGGCTGGGGTCGGCAGGCCCGCCCTGCCGGAGGCCCGTATGCAGGGGTGCCTGCACGGGGTGGGTGGGCCTGCGGCGGGCTGCCTGTGCTCTCTGAGCCGGGGCGGCGGTGGGGGGGGCTTGCGGGGGGTGGCTGGGGGCGGCAGGCCGGCCCTGCCGGAGGCCCGTATGCAGGGGTGCCTGCACGGGGTGGGAAGGGGCGGCGGCGGGGTGCCTGTGCTCTCTGAGCCGGGGCGGCGGTGGGGGGGCTTGCGGGGGGTGGCTGGGGGCGGCAGGCCGGCCCTGCCGGAGGCCCGTATGCAGGGGTGCCTGCACGGGGTGGGAAGGGCCGGCGGCGGGCTGCCTGTGCTCTCTCAGCCGGGGCGGCGGTGGGGGGGCCTGTGGCGGGTGGCTGGGGGCGGCAGGCCGGCCCTGCCGGAGGCCCGTATGCAGGGGTGCCTGCACGGGGTGGGAAGGGCCGGCGGCGGGCTGCCTGTGCTCTCTCAGCCGGGGCGGCGGTGGGGGGGGTTGCGGGGGGTGGCTGGGGTCGGCAGGCCGGCCCTGCCGGAGGCCCGTATGCAGGGGTGCCTGCACGGGGTGGGAAGGGCCGGCGGCGGGCTGCCTGTGCTCTCTCAGCCGGGGCGGCGGTGGGGGGGCTTGCGGGGGGTGGCTGGGGTCGGCAGGCCGGCCCTGCCGGAGGCCCGTATGCAGGGGTGCCTGCACGGGGTGGGTGGGCCTGCGGCGGGCTGCCTGTGCTCTCTGAGCCGGGGCGGCGGTGGGGGGGGCTTGCGGGGGGTGGCTGGGGGCGGCAGGCCGGCCCTGCCGGAGGCCCGTATGCAGGGGTGCCTGCACGGGGTGGGAAGGGGCGGCGGCGGGGTGCCTGTGCTCTCTCAGCCGGGGCGGCGGTGGGGGGGCTTGCGGGGGGTGGCTTGGGGCGGCAGGCCGGTCCTGCCGGAGGCCCGTATGCAGGGGTGCCTGCACAGGGTGGGTGGGCCGGCGGCGGGCTGCCTGTGCTCTCTCAGCCGGGGCGGCGGTGGGGGGGCTTGCGGGGGGTGGCTGGGGGCGGCAGGCCGGCCCTGCCGGAGGCCCGTATGCAGGGGTGCCTGCACGGGGTGGGAAGGGGCGGCGGCGGGTTGCCTGTGCTCTCTCAGCCGGGGCGGCGGTGGGGGGGCTTGCGGGGGGTGGCTGGGGGCGGCAGGCCGGTCCTGCCGGAGGCCCGTATGCAGGGGTGCCTGCACAGGGTGGGTGGGCCGGCGGCGGGCTGCCTGTGCTCTCTGAGCCGGGGCGGCGGTGGGGGGGCTTGCGGGGGGTGGCTGGGGGCGGCAGGCCGGCCCTGCCGGAGGCCCGTATGCAGGGGTGCCTGCACGGGGTGGGAAGGGGCGGCGGCGGGGTTCCTGTGCTCTCTGAGCCGGGGCGGCGGTGGGGGGGCTTGCGGGGGGTGGCTGGGGGCGGCAGGCCGGCCCTGCCGGAGGCCCGTATGCAGGGGTGCCTGCACGGGGTGGGAAGGGGCGGCGGCGGGGTTCCTGTGCTCTCTGAGCCGGGGCGGCGGTGGGGGGGCTTGCGGGGGGTGGCTGGGGGCGGCAGGCCGGCTCTGCCGGAGGCCCGTATGCAGGGGTGCCTGCACGGGGTGGGAAGGGCCGGCGGCGGGCTGCCTGTGCTCTCTCAGCCGGGGCGGCGGTGGGGGGGCTTGCGGGGGGTGGCTGGGGTCGGCAGGCCGGTCCTGCCAGAGGCCCGTATGCAGGGGTGCCTGCACGGGGTGGGAAGGGCCGGCGGCGGGCTGCCTGTGCTGTCTCAGTCGGGGCGGCGGTGGGGGGGCTTGCGGGGGGTGGCTGGGGTCGGCAGGCCGGCCCTGCCGGAGGCCCGTATGCAGGGGTGCCTGCACGGGGTGGGTGGGCCTGCGGCGGGCTGCCTGTGCTCTCTGAGTCGGGGCGGCGGTGGGGGGGGCTTGCGGGGGGTGGCTGGGGGCGGCAGGCCGGCCGTGCCGGAGGCCCGTATGCAGGGGTGCCTGCACGGGGTGGGAAGGGCCGGCGGCGGGCTGCCTGTGCTCTCTCAGCCGGGGCGGCGGTGGGGGGGGTTGCGGGGGGTGGCTGGGGTCGGCAGGCCGGCCCTGCCGGAGGCCCGTATGCAGGGGTGCCTGCACGGGGTGGGAAGGGCCGGCGGCGGGCTGCCTGTGCTCTCTCAGTCGGGGCGGCGGTGGGGGGGCTTGCGGGGGGTGGCTGGGGTCGGCAGGCCGGCCCTGCCGGAGGCCCGTATGCAGGGGTGCCTGCACGGGGTGGGTGGGCCGGCGGCGGGCTGCCTGTGCTCTCTGAGCCGGGGCGGCGGTGGGGGGGGCTTGCGGGGGGTGGCTGGGGGCGGCAGGCCGGCCCTGCCGGAGGCCCGTATGCAGGGGTGCCTGCACGGGGTGGGAAGGGCCGGCGGCGGGGTGCCTGTGCTCTCTCAGCCGGGGCGGCGGTGGGGGGGCTTGCGGGGGGTGGCTGGGGGCGGCAGGCCGGTCCTGCCGGAGGCCCGTATGCAGGGGTGCCTGCACGGGGTGGGTGGGCCGGCGGCGGGCTGCCTGTGCTCTCTGAGCCGGGGCGGCGGTGGGGGGGCTTGCGGGGGGTGGCTGGGGGCGGCAGGCCGGCCCTGCCGGAGGCCCGTATGCAGGGGTGCCTGCACGGGGTGGGAAGGGCCGGCGGCGGGCTGCCTGTGCTGTCTCAGTCGGGGCGGCGGTGGGGGGGCTTGCGGGGGGTGGCTGGGGTCGGCAGGCCGGCCCTGCCGGAGGCCCGTATGCAGGGGTGCCTGCACGGGGTGGGTGGGCCGGCGGCGGGCTGCCTGTGCTCTCTGAGCCGGGGCGGCGGTGGGGGGGGCTTGCGGGGGGTGGCTGGGGGCGGCAGGCCGGCCCTGCCGGAGGCCCGTATGCAGGGGTGCCTGCACGGGGTGGGAAGGGGCGGCGGCGGGGTGCCTGTGCTCTCTCAGCCGGGGCGGCGGTGGGGGGGCTTGCGGGGGGGTGGCTGGGGGCGGCAGGCCGGTCCTGCCGGAGGCCCGTATGCAGGGGTGCCTGCACGGGGGTGGGTTGGGGGGGGCGGCGGGAATTTTTTGGTTTTTGTTGCTTTTTTATTTCTTTTTCCGCTTTTGAAACAGAGACGCCGCCCCGTCCTCGGGCGTTTCAGCCGAGCTGATGGAAAGCGGCGCCCCTTCCCGTCGCTTGCGGGGGGGGGTGGTGCAGGAGGGGGGAGGCGGCGCGCGCCTGAAATTCCCCTCGCCACCCCCCGTTTCCGAGACTTCGCCGTATCTAGTGGAAGGCGCTAAGCTTGGCCGGACTGTCTCGCTGAAGGCTTTCTTACTCTGCATCGGTTCTGACGGTGGGCGAGAAAAAAAAACAAAACCAAAGCAGAGCAGGGAAACAGTTACAAAAATTTCTTGAGAGCCAGCACCGGCCCGCCCATCGGCAGACGGAGCGGCGCCCGGGGTCAACGAGTGCCACCCTGCTGCTTAGCAACCGGAACCCGAGCCGGCCCGCCCCGCCCACCCGCCGGCAAGGGGCGGGCGCTTCCCCGCGGCAGAAGGGGGAGACAGAGACTGAGAGACGGGGTCGAGGAGCAGGCGGGGAGCCTTGCGCTGAGGTAGGCTGGGGACGGGGCCTCTTTTCCGAGAAGATTGAGGTTTGAGTCGGGGGGGGGGGGGGGGGGGGGGCGGCGGCAGGGGCTGCTTGTGCGCTCTCGGCCGGGGCGGCGGTGGGGGGGTGGCGGGGTGGGGGGGGGCAGCGGAGCGGCCGTGCCGGAGGCCCGTATGCAGGGGTGCCCGCACCGGGGGGGGGGTGGGGGGGGGCGGCGGCAGGGGCTGCTTGTGCGCTCTCGGCCGGGGCGGCGGTGGGGGGGGGCTTGCGGGTGGGGGTGCGGCGGCCGGGCTGCCGTGCCGGAGGCCCGTTTGCAGGGGTGCCTGCACGGGGGGAGGTGGGGGGGGGGGGGGGGCGGGGCGGCGGGAATTTTTTGGTTTTTGTTGCTTTTTTATTTTTTTTCCGCTTTTGAAACACAGACGCCGCCCCGCCTTCGGGCGTTTCAGCCGAGCTGATAGAAAGCTGCGCCCCTTCCCGTTGCTTGCGGGGGGGGTTGGTGCCGCGGAAGGGGGTGGCGGGGGGGGCGGGAACGGGACGGGGACGGGGACGGGGACGGGGACGGGGACGGGGACGGGGACGGGGACGGGGACGGGTCTGGCCGACGGGTCTGGACGACAGCGCCCCCCCCACCCCGCGTCCCGGCCGGCCACCACGTCTACCCGGGACCGGGTCGGCGGGGAGGACAGGTCTACCCGGGACCGGTTCGGCGGGGAGGACAGGTCTACCCGACAGCGCCCCCCCCATCGCCCCGCGTCCCGGCCGGCCACCACGTCTACCCGGGACCGGTTCGGCGGGGAGGACAGGTCTACCAGGGACCGGTTCGGCGGGGAGGACAGGTCTACCCGACAGCGCCCCCCCCATCGCCCCGCGTCCCGGCCGGCCACCACGTCTACCCGGGACCGGTTTGGCGGGGAGGACAGGTCTACCCGGGACCGGGTCGGCGGGGAGGACAGGTCTACCCGACCGCGCCCGCCCCCGATCCCGAGTCCCGGCCGGCCACCACGTCTACCCGGGACCGGTTCAGCGGGGAGGACAGGTCTACCCGGGACCGGGTCGGCGGGGAGGACAGGTCTACCCGACCGCGCCCGCCCCCGATCCCGAGTCCCGGCCGGCCACCACGTCTACCCGGGACCGGTTCGGCGGGGAGGACAGGTCTACCCGGGACCGGTTCGGCGGGGAGGACCGGTCTACCCGGGACCGGTTCGGCGGGGAGGACAGGTCTACCCGGGACCGGGTCGGCGGGGAGGACAGGTCTACCCGGGACCGGGTCGGCGGGGAGGACAGGTCTACCCGACCGCGCCCGCCCCCGATCCCGAGTCCCGGCCGGCCACCACGTCTACCCGGGACCGGTTCGGCGGGGAGGACAGGTCTACCCGGGACCGGGTCGGCGGGGAGGACCGGTCTACCCGGGACCGGGTCGGCGGGGAGGACAGGTCTACCCGGGACCGGGTCGGCGGGGAGGACCGGTCTACCCGGGACCGGTTCGGCGGGGAGTACCGGTCTACCCGGGACCGGTTCGGCGGGGAGGACCGGTCTACCCGGGACCGGGTCGGCGGGGAGGACAGGTCTACCCGGGACCGGGTCGGCGGGGAGGACAGGTCTACCCGGGACCGGGTCGGCGGGGAGGACAGGTCTACCCGGGACCGGGTCGGCGGGGAGGACAGGTCTACCCGGGACCGGGTCGGCGGGGAGG
>NW_027448926.1:102500-112500 GCF_030867145.1 Opisthocomus hoazin
CCCCTCTTGGAGCCCTCGCTCCAGTCGGCAACGGCCACCGGAGCCTGCGGGCAAGCAGCGGCTTCGCGCGGCTTCTGGCAGTCGGAAGCGCCGTGCGCGATAGGTAGGAGGCAGAACGGCCACGGCCAGGGCCGCCGGGCAACGCCCGAGTCTGCCGGCTGAGCCGCGGGTGACAAGCGTTCGAGTGCCGGCGACCGCCGCCGGTCTCGGCCCGGCCCTGGAGAAACCCCTCTTGGAGCCCTCGCTCCAGTCGGCAACGGCCACCGGAGCCTGCGGGCAAGCAGCGGCTTCGCGCGGCTTCTGGCAGTCGGAAGCGCCGTGCGCGATAGGTAGGAGGCAGAACGGCCACGGCCAGGGCCGCCGGGCAACGCCCGAGTCTGCCCGCTGAGCCGCGGCTGACAAGCGTTCGAGTGCCGGCGACCGCCGCCGGTCTCGGCCCGGCCCTGGAGAAACCCCTCTTGGAGCCCTCGCTCCAGTCGGCAACGGCCACCGGAGCCTGCGGGCAAGCAGCGGCTTCGCGCGGCTTCTGGCAGTCGGAAGCGCCGTGCGCGATAGGTAGGAGGCAGAACGGCCACGGCCAGGGCCGCCGGGCAACGCCCGAGTCTGCCGGCTGAGCCGCGGGTGACAAGCGTTCGAGTGCCGGCGACCGCCGCCCGTCTCGGCCCGGCCCTGGAGAAACCCCTCTTGGAGCCCTCGCTCCAGTCGGCAACGGCCACCGGAGCCTGCGGGCAAGCAGCGGCTTCGCGCGGCTTCTGGTAGTCGGAAGCGCCGTGCGCGATAGGTAGGAGGCAGAACGGCCACGGCCACAGCCGCCGTGCAACGCCCGAGTCTGCCGGCTGAACCGCGAGTAGCTGCAGCGGTTCGATGGCGCTGGTCCGCGAGCGCCAGCCCTCTGCCCTAGTATACGGACAGCGAGGTCCCCGGCCCCGGCGGGCTCGAAGAGAACCGTCTTCCCCCAGCGGGGAGGCGCGCGAGCGCCGCCGACTCTTACCATGACGTAACTGGAGGCAGCGCAAAGCAGCGACCCCTTCGGCAGCTCCGAAGAAGAACCGGGCAAGACGTCTACCTGCCAGAACCGCGGTGGAGCCAAAGTCCCGCCGGAGCGAGGTAGACGAGGCATCCCTTTCCGCCGGCAGCTCCGGCGGCCACATCGGGCACACCGGACCCGGCGGACGGTAAAACGGGTAGACCTGGCCTCCCTGCCGGCAGAACGGGTAGACGAGGCCTCCCTGCCTGGAACCGGGTAGACCTGGCATCCCTGCCGGAAGCGGGTAGACCTGGCATCCCTGCCGGTAAAACGGGTAGACCTGGCCTCCCTGCCGGCAGAACGGGTAGACGAGGCCTCCCTGCCTGGAACCGGGTAGACCTGGCATCCCTGCCGGAAGCGGGTAGACCTGGCATCCCTGCCGGTAAAACGGGTAGACCTGGCCTCCCTGCCGGCAGAACGGGTAGACGAGGCCTCCCTGCCTGGAACCGGGTAGACCTGGCATCCCTGCCGGAAGCGGGTAGACCTGGCATCCCTGCCGGCAAAACGGGTAGACCTGGTCTCCCTGCCGCCAAAACGGGTAGACCTGGCCTCCCTGCAGGTAAAACGGGTAGACCTGGCCTCCCTGCCGGCAGAACGGGTAGACCTGGCCTCCCTGCCGCCAGAACGGGTAGACCTGGCATCCCTGCCGGCAAAACGGGTAGACCTGGTCTCCCTGCCGGTAAAACGGGTAGACCTGTTCTCCCTGCCGGCAAAACGGGTAGACCTGGCCTCCCTGCCGGCAGAACGGGTAGACCTGGCCTCCCTGCCGCCAGAACGGGTAGACCTGGCATCCCTGCCGGCAAAACGGGTAGACCTGGTCTCCCTGCCGGTAAAACGGGTAGACCTGGTCTCCCTGCAGGTAAAACGGGTAGACCTGTTATCCCTGCCGGCAAAACGGGTAGACCTGGCATCCCTGCCGGTAAAACGGGTAGACCTGGTCTCCCTGCCGGCAAAAAGGGTAGACCTGTTCTCCCTGCCGCCAGAACGGGTAGACCTGGCCTCCCTGCCGGTAAAATGGGTAGACCTGGTCTCCGTGCAGGTAAAACGGGTAGACCTGGTATCCCTGCCGGCAGAACGGGTAGACCTGGTCTCCCTGCCGGCAAAACGGGTAGACCTGGCATCCCTGCCGGCAAAACGGGTAGACCTGGTCTCCCTGCCGGTAAAACGGGTAGACATGGCCTCCCTGCAGGTAAAACGGGTAGACCTGTTCTCCCTGCCGGCAAAACGGGTAGACCTGGCATCCCTGCCGGCAAAACGGGTAGACCTGGTCTCCCTGCCGGTAAATGGGTAGACCTGGTCTCCCTGCCGCTAGAACGGGTAGACCTGGCCTCCCTGCCGGCAACATGGGTAGACCTGGCCTCCCTGCCGGTAAAACGGGTAGACCTGGCATCCCTGCAGGTAAAACGGGTAGACCTGGCATCCCTGCCGGCAAAACGGGTAGACCTGTTCTCCCTGCAGGTAAAACGGGTAGACCTGTTCTCCCTGCCGCCAGAACGGGTAGACCTGGCATCCCTGCCGGCAAAACGGGTAGACCTGGCATCCCTGCCGGTAAATGGGTAGACCTGGCATCCCTGCCGGAAAAACGGGTAGACCTGGCATCCCTGCCGGCAATACGGGTAGACCTGGTCTCCCTGCCGCTAGAACGGGTAGACCTGGCATCCCTGCCGGTAAAACAGGTAGACCTGGCCTCCCTGCCGCCAGAACGGGTAGACCTGGCATCCCTGCCGGTAAAACGGGTAGACCTGGCCTCCCTGCCGGCAGAACGGGTAGACCTGGTCTCCCTGCAGGTAAAACGGGTAGACCTGGCCTCCCTGCCGGCAGAACGGGTAGACCTGGCCTCCCTGCCGGCAGAAGGGGTAGACCTGTCCTCCCTGCGGACAGAGCGGGTCGCCCGTGCTGGAGGCCCGTATGCAGGGGTGCCTGCACGGGGTGGGAAGGGGCGGCGGCGGGCTGCCTGTGCTCTCTCAGCCGGGGCGGCGGTGGGGGGGCTTGCGGGGGGTGGCTTGGGGCGGCAGGCCGGTCCTGCCGGAGGCCCGTATGCAGGGGTGCCTGCACAGGGTGGGTGGGCCGGCGGCGGGCTGCCTGTGCTCTCTCAGCCGGGGCGGCGGTGGGGGGGCTTGCGGGGGGTGGCTGGGGTCGGCAGGCCGGCCCTGCCGGAGGCCCGTATGCAGGGGTGCCTGCACGGGGTGGGAAGGGGCGGCGGCGGGCTGCCTGTGCTCTCTCAGCCGGGGCGGCGGTGGGGGGGCCTGTGGCGGGTGGCTGGGGGCGGCAGGCCGGCCCTGCCGGAGGCCCGTATGCAGGGGTGCCTGCACGGGGTGGGAAGGGCCGGCGGCGGGCTGCCTGTGCTGTTTCAGTCGGGGCGGCGGTGGGGGGGCTTGCGGGGGGTGGCTGGGGTCGGCAGGCCCGCCCTGCCGGAGGCCCGTATGCAGGGGTGCCTGCACGGGGTGGGTGGGCCTGCGGCGGGCTGCCTGTGCTCTCTGAGCCGGGGCGGCGGTGGGGGGGGCTTGCGGGGGGTGGCTGGGGGCGGCAGGCCGGCCCTGCCGGAGGCCCGTATGCAGGGGTGCCTGCACGGGGTGGGAAGGGGCGGCGGCGGGGTGCCTGTGCTCTCTGAGCCGGGGCGGCGGTGGGGGGGCTTGCGGGGGGTGGCTGGGGGCGGCAGGCCGGCCCTGCCGGAGGCCCGTATGCAGGGGTGCCTGCACGGGGTGGGAAGGGCCGGCGGCGGGCTGCCTGTGCTCTCTCAGCCGGGGCGGCGGTGGGGGGGCCTGTGGCGGGTGGCTGGGGGCGGCAGGCCGGCCCTGCCGGAGGCCCGTATGCAGGGGTGCCTGCACGGGGTGGGAAGGGCCGGCGGCGGGCTGCCTGTGCTCTCTCAGCCGGGGCGGCGGTGGGGGGGGTTGCGGGGGGTGGCTGGGGTCGGCAGGCCGGCCCTGCCGGAGGCCCGTATGCAGGGGTGCCTGCACGGGGTGGGAAGGGCCGGCGGCGGGCTGCCTGTGCTCTCTCAGCCGGGGCGGCGGTGGGGGGGGTTGCGGGGGGTGGCTGGGGTCGGCAGGCCGGCCCTGCCGGAGGCCCGTATGCAGGGGTGCCTGCACGGGGTGGGTGGGCCTGCGGCGGGCTGCCTGTGCTCTCTGAGCCGGGGCGGCGGTGGGGGGGGCTTGCGGGGGGTGGCTGGGGGCGGCAGGCCGGCCCTGCCGGAGGCCCGTATGCAGGGGTGCCTGCACGGGGTGGGAAGGGGCGGCGGCGGGTTGCCTGTGCTGTCTCAGCCGGGGCGGCGGTGGGGGGGCTTGCGGGGGGTGGCTGGGGGCGGCAGGCCGGCCCTGCCGGAGGCCCGTATGCAGGGGTGCCTGCACGGGGTGGGAAGGGCCGGCGGCGGGCTGCCTGTGCTGTCTCAGTCGGGGCGGCGGTGGGGGGGGTTGCGGGGGGTGGCTGGGGTCGGCAGGCCGGCCCTGCCGGAGGCCCGTATGCAGGGGTGCCTGCACGGGGTGGGTGGGCCTGCGGCGGGCTGCCTGTGCTCTCTGAGCCGGGGCGGCGGTGGGGGGGGCTTGCGGGGGGTGGCTGGGGTCGGCAGGCCGGCCCTGCCGGAGGCCCGTATGCAGGGGTGCCTGCACGGGGTGGGAAGGGCCGGCGGCGGGCTGCCTGTGCTGTCTCAGTCGGGGCGGCGGTGGGGGGGGTTGCGGGGGGTGGCTGGGGTCGGCAGGCCGGCCCTGCCGGAGGCCCGTATGCAGGGGTGCCTGCACGGGGTGGGTGGGCCTGCGGCGGGCTGCCTGTGCTCTCTGAGCCGGGGCGGCGGTGGGGGGGGCTTGCGGGGGGTGGCTGGGGGCGGCAGGCCGGCCCTGCCGGAGGCCCGTATGCAGGGGTGCCTGCACGGGGTGGGAAGGGCCGGCGGCGGGCTGCCTGTGCTGTCTCAGTCGGGGCGGCGGTGGGGGGGCTTGCGGGGGGTGGCTGGGGTCGGCAGGCCGGCCCTGCCGGAGGCCCGTATGCAGGGGTGCCTGCACGGGGTGGGTGGGCCTGCGGCGGGCTGCCTGTGCTCTCTGAGCCGGGGCGGCGGTGGGGGGGGCTTGCGGGGGGTGGCTGGGGGCGGCAGGCCGGCCCTGCCGGAGGCCCGTATGCAGGGGTGCCTGCACGGGGTGGGAAGGGGCGGCGGCGGGGTGCCTGTGCTCTCTCAGCCGGGGCGGCGGTGGGGGGGCTTGCGGGGGGTGGCTGGGGGCGGCAGGCCGGTCCTGCCGGAGGCCCGTATGCAGGGGTGCCTGCACAGGGTGGGTGGGCCGGCGGCGGGCTGCCTGTGCTCTCTCAGCCGGGGCGGCGGTGGGGGGGCTTGCGGGGGGTGGCTGGGGTCGGCAGGCCGGCCCTGCCGGAGGCCCGTATGCAGGGGTGCCTGCACGGGGTGGGAAGGGGCGGCGGCGGGCTGCCTGTGCTCTCTCAGCCGGGGCGGCGGTGGGGGGGCCTGTGGCGGGTGGCTGGGGGCGGCAGGCCGGCCCTGCCGGAGGCCCGTATGCAGGGGTGCCTGCACGGGGTGGGAAGGGCCGGCGGCGGGCTTCCTGTGCTGTTTCAGTCGGGGCGGCGGTGGGGGGGCTTGCGGGGGGTGGCTGGGGTCGGCAGGCCCGCCCTGCCGGAGGCCCGTATGCAGGGGTGCCTGCACGGGGTGGGTGGGCCTGCGGCGGGCTGCCTGTGCTCTCTGAGCCGGGGCGGCGGTGGGGGGGGCTTGCGGGGGGTGGCTGGGGGCGGCAGGCCGGCCCTGCCGGAGGCCCGTATGCAGGGGTGCCTGCACGGGGTGGGAAGGGGCGGCGGCGGGGTGCCTGTGCTCTCTGAGCCGGGGCGGCGGTGGGGGGGCTTGCGGGGGGTGGCTGGGGGCGGCAGGCCGGCCCTGCCGGAGGCCCGTATGCAGGGGTGCCTGCACGGGGTGGGAAGGGCCGGCGGCGGGCTGCCTGTGCTCTCTCAGCCGGGGCGGCGGTGGGGGGGCCTGTGGCGGGTGGCTGGGGGCGGCAGGCCGGCCCTGCCGGAGGCCCGTATGCAGGGGTGCCTGCACGGGGTGGGAAGGGCCGGCGGCGGGCTGCCTGTGCTCTCTCAGCCGGGGCGGCGGTGGGGGGGGTTGCGGGGGGTGGCTGGGGTCGGCAGGCCGGCCCTGCCGGAGGCCCGTATGCAGGGGTGCCTGCACGGGGTGGGAAGGGCCGGCGGCGGGCTGCCTGTGCTCTCTCAGCCGGGGCGGCGGTGGGGGGGCTTGCGGGGGGTGGCTGGGGTCGGCAGGCCGGCCCTGCCGGAGGCCCGTATGCAGGGGTGCCTGCACGGGGTGGGTGGGCCTGCGGCGGGCTGCCTGTGCTCTCTGAGCCGGGGCGGCGGTGGGGGGGGCTTGCGGGGGGTGGCTGGGGGCGGCAGGCCGGCCCTGCCGGAGGCCCGTATGCAGGGGTGCCTGCACGGGGTGGGAAGGGGCGGCGGCGGGGTGCCTGTGCTCTCTCAGCCGGGGCGGCGGTGGGGGGGCTTGCGGGGGGTGGCTTGGGGCGGCAGGCCGGTCCTGCCGGAGGCCCGTATGCAGGGGTGCCTGCACAGGGTGGGTGGGCCGGCGGCGGGCTGCCTGTGCTCTCTCAGCCGGGGCGGCGGTGGGGGGGCTTGCGGGGGGTGGCTGGGGGCGGCAGGCCGGCCCTGCCGGAGGCCCGTATGCAGGGGTGCCTGCACGGGGTGGGAAGGGGCGGCGGCGGGTTGCCTGTGCTCTCTCAGCCGGGGCGGCGGTGGGGGGGCTTGCGGGGGGTGGCTGGGGGCGGCAGGCCGGTCCTGCCGGAGGCCCGTATGCAGGGGTGCCTGCACAGGGTGGGTGGGCCGGCGGCGGGCTGCCTGTGCTCTCTGAGCCGGGGCGGCGGTGGGGGGGCTTGCGGGGGGTGGCTGGGGGCGGCAGGCCGGCCCTGCCGGAGGCCCGTATGCAGGGGTGCCTGCACGGGGTGGGAAGGGGCGGCGGCGGGGTTCCTGTGCTCTCTGAGCCGGGGCGGCGGTGGGGGGGCTTGCGGGGGGTGGCTGGGGGCGGCAGGCCGGCCCTGCCGGAGGCCCGTATGCAGGGGTGCCTGCACGGGGTGGGAAGGGGCGGCGGCGGGGTTCCTGTGCTCTCTGAGCCGGGGCGGCGGTGGGGGGGCTTGCGGGGGGTGGCTGGGGGCGGCAGGCCGGCTCTGCCGGAGGCCCGTATGCAGGGGTGCCTGCACGGGGTGGGAAGGGCCGGCGGCGGGCTGCCTGTGCTCTCTCAGCCGGGGCGGCGGTGGGGGGGCTTGCGGGGGGTGGCTGGGGTCGGCAGGCCGGTCCTGCCAGAGGCCCGTATGCAGGGGTGCCTGCACGGGGTGGGAAGGGCCGGCGGCGGGCTGCCTGTGCTGTCTCAGTCGGGGCGGCGGTGGGGGGGCTTGCGGGGGGTGGCTGGGGTCGGCAGGCCGGCCCTGCCGGAGGCCCGTATGCAGGGGTGCCTGCACGGGGTGGGTGGGCCTGCGGCGGGCTGCCTGTGCTCTCTGAGTCGGGGCGGCGGTGGGGGGGGCTTGCGGGGGGTGGCTGGGGGCGGCAGGCCGGCCGTGCCGGAGGCCCGTATGCAGGGGTGCCTGCACGGGGTGGGAAGGGCCGGCGGCGGGCTGCCTGTGCTCTCTCAGCCGGGGCGGCGGTGGGGGGGGTTGCGGGGGGTGGCTGGGGTCGGCAGGCCGGCCCTGCCGGAGGCCCGTATGCAGGGGTGCCTGCACGGGGTGGGAAGGGCCGGCGGCGGGCTGCCTGTGCTCTCTCAGTCGGGGCGGCGGTGGGGGGGCTTGCGGGGGGTGGCTGGGGTCGGCAGGCCGGCCCTGCCGGAGGCCCGTATGCAGGGGTGCCTGCACGGGGTGGGTGGGCCGGCGGCGGGCTGCCTGTGCTCTCTGAGCCGGGGCGGCGGTGGGGGGGGCTTGCGGGGGGTGGCTGGGGGCGGCAGGCCGGCCCTGCCGGAGGCCCGTATGCAGGGGTGCCTGCACGGGGTGGGAAGGGCCGGCGGCGGGGTGCCTGTGCTCTCTCAGCCGGGGCGGCGGTGGGGGGGCTTGCGGGGGGTGGCTGGGGGCGGCAGGCCGGTCCTGCCGGAGGCCCGTATGCAGGGGTGCCTGCACGGGGTGGGTGGGCCGGCGGCGGGCTGCCTGTGCTCTCTGAGCCGGGGCGGCGGTGGGGGGGCTTGCGGGGGGTGGCTGGGGGCGGCAGGCCGGCCCTGCCGGAGGCCCGTATGCAGGGGTGCCTGCACGGGGTGGGAAGGGCCGGCGGCGGGCTGCCTGTGCTGTCTCAGTCGGGGCGGCGGTGGGGGGGCTTGCGGGGGGTGGCTGGGGTCGGCAGGCCGGCCCTGCCGGAGGCCCGTATGCAGGGGTGCCTGCACGGGGTGGGTGGGCCGGCGGCGGGCTGCCTGTGCTCTCTGAGCCGGGGCGGCGGTGGGGGGGGCTTGCGGGGGGTGGCTGGGGGCGGCAGGCCGGCCCTGCCGGAGGCCCGTATGCAGGGGTGCCTGCACGGGGTGGGAAGGGGCGGCGGCGGGGTGCCTGTGCTCTCTCAGCCGGGGCGGCGGTGGGGGGGCTTGCGGGGGGGTGGCTGGGGGCGGCAGGCCGGTCCTGCCGGAGGCCCGTATGCAGGGGTGCCTGCACGGGGGTGGGTTGGGGGGGGCGGCGGGAATTTTTTGGTTTTTGTTGCTTTTTTATTTCTTTTTCCGCTTTTGAAACAGAGACGCCGCCCCGTCCTCGGGCGTTTCAGCCGAGCTGATGGAAAGCGGCGCCCCTTCCCGTCGCTTGCGGGGGGGGGTGGTGCAGGAGGGGGGAGGCGGCGCGCGCCTGAAATTCCCCTCGCCACCCCCCGTTTCCGAGACTTCGCCGTATCTAGTGGAAGGCGCTAAGCTTGGCCGGACTGTCTCGCTGAAGGCTTTCTTACTCTGCATCGGTTCTGACGGTGGGCGAGAAAAAAAAACAAAACCAAAGCAGAGCAGGGAAACAGTTACAAAAATTTCTTGAGAGCCAGCACCGGCCCGCCCATCGGCAGACGGAGCGGCGCCCGGGGTCAACGAGTGCCACCCTGCTGCTTAGCAACCGGAACCCGAGCCGGCCCGCCCCGCCCACCCGCCGGCAAGGGGCGGGCGCTTCCCCGCGGCAGAAGGGGGAGACAGAGACTGAGAGACGGGGTCGAGGAGCAGGCGGGGAGCCTTGCGCTGAGGTAGGCTGGGGACGGGGCCTCTTTTCCGAGAAGATTGAGGTTTGAGTCGGGGGGGGGGGGGGGGGGGGGGCGGCGGCAGGGGCTGCTTGTGCGCTCTCGGCCGGGGCGGCGGTGGGGGGGTGGCGGGGTGGGGGGGGGCAGCGGAGCGGCCGTGCCGGAGGCCCGTATGCAGGGGTGCCCGCACCGGGGGGGGGGTGGGGGGGGGCGGCGGCAGGGGCTGCTTGTGCGCTCTCGGCCGGGGCGGCGGTGGGGGGGGGCTTGCGGGTGGGGGTGCGGCGGCCGGGCTGCCGTGCCGGAGGCCCGTTTGCAGGGGTGCCTGCACGGGGGGAGGTGGGGGGGGGGGGGGGGCGGGGCGGCGGGAATTTTTTGGTTTTTGTTGCTTTTTTATTTTTTTTCCGCTTTTGAAACACAGACGCCGCCCCGCCTTCGGGCGTTTCAGCCGAGCTGATAGAAAGCTGCGCCCCTTCCCGTTGCTTGCGGGGGGGGTTGGTGCCGCGGAAGGGGGTGGCGGGGGGGGCGGGAACGGGACGGGGACGGGGACGGGGACGGGGACGGGGACGGGGACGGGGACGGGGACGGGGACGGGTCTGGCCGACGGGTCTGGACGACAGCGCCCCCCCCACCCCGCGTCCCGGCCGGCCACCACGTCTACCCGGGACCGGGTCGGCGGGGAGGACAGGTCTACCCGGGACCGGTTCGGCGGGGAGGACAGGTCTACCCGACAGCGCCCCCCCCATCGCCCCGCGTCCCGGCCGGCCACCACGTCTACCCGGGACCGGTTCGGCGGGGAGGACAGGTCTACCAGGGACCGGTTCG
>NW_027448926.1:125000-135000 GCF_030867145.1 Opisthocomus hoazin
GGAAGACCCGGCCCGCCGGGGGCCCTCTCCGACGCCACCCGAAAAGCCTCATCGATCAGGAAAGGGAAGGGGAACGGAGGAGAAGCGGAGGCCCCACGGCCACGGTTCCTGGGACAGCGACGGCCGCACGCGCCGGCCCCCGAACCCCGAACCTCGGGCAGGGCTGGGCAGCACAGGCGCGGGGCCCTGCGTGCGAGCGAGCGAGCGGGCAGCGTCGACAGCAGAAGCCCAACGCGGCTTGGCCACCGGCAGAGCCGGACTGCCGTAGAGGCTTCTCTGCAACGTGCCCGCGGATGGCTGCTGTTAACGGGCGTGGGGAGGGGGGGGGAGCCACGGCAGGCTCCACTCCCAAACCCCGGCCCTACAAGCGTTCGAGTGCCGGAGACCGCCGCCCGTCTCGGCCCGGCCCTGGAGAAACCCCTCTTGGAGCCCTCGCTCCAGTCGGCAACGGCCACCGGAGCCTGCGGGCAAGCAGCGGCTTCGCGCGGCTTCTGGCAGTCGGAAGCGCCGTGCGCGATAGGTAGGAGGCAGAACGGCCACGGCCAGGGTCGCCGGGCAACGCCCGAGTCTGCCGGCTGAGCCGCGGGTGACAAGCGTTCGAGTGCCGGCGACCGCCGCCGGTCTCGGCCCGGCCCTGGAGAAACCCCTCTTGGAGCCCTCGCTCCAGTCGGCAACGGCCACCGGAGCCTGCGGGCAAGCAGCGGCTTCGCGCGGCTTCTGGCAGTCGGAAGCGCCGTGCGCGATAGGTAGGAGGCAGAACGGCCACGGCCAGGGCCGCCGGGCAACGCCCGAGTCTGCCGGCTGAGCCGCGGCTGACAAGCGTTCGAGTGCCGGCGACCGCCGCCGGTCTCGGCCCGGCCCTGGAGAAACCCCTCTTGGAGCCCTCGCTCCAGTCGGCAACGGCCACCGGAGCCTGCGGGCAAGCAGCGGCTTCGCGCGGCTTCTGGCAGTCGGAAGCGCCGTGCGCGATAGGTAGGAGGCAGAACGGCCACGGCCAGGGCCGCCGGGCAACGCCCGAGTCTGCCGGCTGAGCCGCGGGTGACAAGCGTTCGAGTGCCGGCGACCGCCGCCGGTCTCGGCCCGGCCCTGGAGAAACCCCTCTTGGAGCCCTCGCTCCAGTCGGCAACGGCCACCGGAGCCTGCGGGCAAGCAGCGGCTTCGCGCGGCTTCTGGCAGTCGGAAGCGCCGTGCGCGATAGGTAGGAGGCAGAACGGCCACGGCCAGGGCCGCCGGGCAACGCCCGAGTCTGCCCGCTGAGCCGCGGCTGACAAGCGTTCGAGTGCCGGCGACCGCCGCCGGTCTCGGCCCGGCCCTGGAGAAACCCCTCTTGGAGCCCTCGCTCCAGTCGGCAACGGCCACCGGAGCCTGCGGGCAAGCAGCGGCTTCGCGCGGCTTCTGGCAGTCGGAAGCGCCGTGCGCGATAGGTAGGAGGCAGAACGGCCACGGCCAGGGCCGCCGGGCAACGCCCGAGTCTGCCCGCTGAGCCGCGGCTGAACAAGCGTTCGAGTGCCGGGCGACCGCCGCCGGTCTCGGCCCGGCCCTGGAGAAACCCCTCTTGGAGCCCTCGCTCCAGTCGGCAACGGCCACCGGAGCCTGCGGGCAAGCAGCGGCTTCGCGCGGCTTCTGGCAGTCGGAAGCGCCGTGCGCGATAGGTAGGAGGCAGAACGGCCACGGCCAGGGCCGCCGGGCAACGCCCGAGTCTGCCGGCTGAGCCGCGGGTTGACAAGCGTTCGAGTGCCGGCGACCCGCCGCCCGTCTCGGCCCGGCCCTGGAGAAACCCCCTCTTGGAGCCCTCGCTCCAGTCGGCAACGGCCACCGGAGCCTGCGGGCAAGCAGCCGGCTTCGCGCGGCTTCTGGTAGTCGGAAGCGCCGTGCGCGATAGGTAGGAGGCAGAACGGCCACGGCCACAGCCGCCGTGCAACGCCCGAGTCTGCCGGCTGAACCGCGAGTAGCTGCAGCGGTTCGATGGCGCTGGTCCGCGAGCGCCAGCCCTCTGCCCTAGTATACGGACAGCGAGGTCCCCGGCCCCGGCGGGCTCGAAGAGAACCGTCTTCCCCCAGCGGGGAGGCGCGCGAGCGCCGCCGACTCTTACCATGACGTAACTGGAGGCAGCGCAAAGCAGCGACCCCCTTCGGCAGCTCCGAAGAAGAACCGGGCAAGACGTCTACCTGCCAGAACCGCGGTGGAGCCAAAGTCCCGCCGGAGCGAGGTAGACGAGGCATCCCTTTCCGCCGGCAGCTCCGGCGGCCACATCGGGCACACCGGACCCGGCGGACGGTAAAAACGGGTAGACCTGGCCTCCCTGCCGGCAGAACGGGTAGACGAGGCCTCCCTGCCTGGAACCGGGTAGACCTGGCATCCCTGCCGGAAGCGGGGTAGACCTGGCATCCCTGCCGGTAAAACGGGTAGACCTGGCCTCCCTGCCGGCAGAACGGGTAGACGAGGCCTCCCTGCCTGGAACCGGGTAGACCTGGCAATCCCTGCCGGAAGCGGGTAGACCTGGCATCCCTGCCGGTATAAAACGGGTAGACCTGGCCTCCCTGCCGGCAGAACGGGGTAGACGAGGCCCTCCCTGCCTGGAACCGGGTAGACCTGGCATCCCTGCCGGAAGCGGGTAGACCTGGCATCCCTGCCGGCAAAACGGGTAGACCTGGTCTCCCTGCCGCCAAAACGGGTAGACCTGGCCTCCCTGCAGGTAAAACGGGTAGACCTGGCCTCCCTGCCGGCAGAACGGGGTAGACCTGGCCTCCCTGCCGCCAGAACGGGTAGACCTGGCATCCCTGCCGGCAAAACGGGTAGACCTGGTCTCCCTGCCGGTATAAACGGGTAGACCTGTTCTCCCTGCCGAGGGCAAAACGGGTAGACCTGGCCTCCCTGCCGGCAGAACGGGTAGACCTGGCCTCCCTGCCGCCAGAACGGGTAGACCTGGCATCCCTGCCGGCAAAACGGGTAGACCTGGTCTCCCTGCCGGTTAAAACGGGTAGACCTGGTCTCCCTGCAGGTAAAACGGGTAGACCTGTTATCCCTGCCGGCAAAACGGGTAGACCTGGCATCCCTGCCGGTTAAAACGGGTAGACCTGGTCCTCCCTGCCGGCAAAAAGGGTAGACCCTGTTCTCCCTGCCGCCAGAAACGGGTAGACCTGGCCTCCCCTGCCGGTAAAATGGGTAGACCTGGTCTCCGTGCAGGTAAAACGGGTAGACCTGGTATCCCTGCCGGCAGAACGGGTAGACCTGGTCTCCCTGCCGGCCAAAACGGGTAGACCTGGCATCCCTGCCGGCAAAACGGGTAGACCTGGTCTCCCTGCCGGTAAAACGGGTAGACATGGCCTCCCTGCAGGTAAAACGGGTAGACCTGTTCTCCCTGCCGGCAAAACGGGTAGACCTGGCATCCCTGCCGGCAAAACGGGTAGACCTGGTCTCCCTGCCGGTAAATGGGTAGACCTGGTCTCCCTGCCGCTAGAACGGGTAGACCTGGCCTCCCTGCCGGCAACATGGGTAGACCTGGCCTCCCTGCCGGTTAAAACGGGTAGACCTGGCATCCCTGCAGGTTAAAACGGGTAGACCTGGCATCCCTGCCGGCAAAACGGGTAGACCTGTTCTCCCTGCAGGGTAAAACGGGGTAGACCTGTTCTCCCTGCCGCCAGAACGGGTAGACCTGGCATCCCTGCCGGCAAAACGGGGTAGACCTGGCATCCCTGCCGGTAAATGGGTAGACCTGGCATCCCTGCCGGAAAAAACGGGTAGACCTGGCATCCCTGCCGGCAATACGGGTAGACCTGGTCTCCCTGCCGCTAGAACGGGTAGACCTGGCATCCCTGCCGGTAAAACAGGTAGACCTGGCCTCCCTGCCGCCAGAACGGGGTTAGACCTGGCATCCCTGCCGGTAAAACGGGTAGACCTGGCCTCCCTGCCGGCAGAACGGGTAGACCTGGTCTCCCTGCAGGTAAAACGGGTAGACCTGGCCTCCCTGCCGGCTAGAACGGGTAGACCTGGCCTCCCTGCCGGCAGAAGGGGGTAGACCTGTCCTCCCTGCGGACAGAGCGGGGTCGCCCGTGCTGGAGGCCCGTATGCAGGGGTGCCTGCACGGGGTGGGAAGGGGCGGCGGCGGGCTGCCTGTGCTCTCTCAGCCGGGGCGGGCGGTGGGGGGGCTTGCGGGGGGTGGCTTGGGGCGGCAGGCCGGTCCTGCCGGAGGCCCGTATGCAGGGGTGCCTGCACAGGGTGGGTGGGGCCGGCGGCGGGCTGCCTGTGCTCTCTCAGCCGGGGCGGCGGGTGGGGGGCTTTGCGGGGGGTGGCTGGGGTCGGCAGGCCGGCCCTGCCGGAGGCCCGTATGCAGGGGTGGCCTGCACGGGGTGGGGAAGGGGCGGCGGCGGGCTGCCTGTGCTCTCTCAGCCGGGGCGGCGGGGTGGGGGGCCTGTGGCGGGTGGCTGGGGGCGGCAGGCCGGCCCTGCCGGAGGCCCGTATGCAGGGGGTGCCTGCACGGGGTGGGAAGGGCCGGCGGCGGGCTGCCTGTGCTGTTTCAGTCGGGGCGGCGGTGGGGGGGCTTGCGGGGGTGGCTTGGGGTCGGCAGGCCCGCCCTGCCGGAGGCCCGTATGGCAGGGGTGCCTGCACGGGGTGGGTGGGCCTGCGGCGGGCTGCCTGTGCTCTCTGAGCCGGGGCGGCGGTGGGGGGGGGCTTGCGGGGGGTGGCTGGGGGGCGGCAGGCCGGCCCTGCCGGAGGCCCGTATGCAGGGGTGCCTGCACGGGGTGGGAAAGGGGCGGCGGCGGGGAGGTGCCTGTGCTCTCTGAGCCGGGGCGGCGGTGGGGGGGGCTTGCGGGGGGGTGGCTTGGGGGCGGCAGGCCGGCCCTGCCGGAGGCCCGTATGCAGGGGTGCCTGCACGGGGTGGGAAGGGCCGGCGGCGGGCTGCCTGTGCTCTCTCAGCCGGGGGCGGCGGTGGGGGGGGCCTGTGGCGGGTGGCTGGGGGGCGGCAGGCCGGCCCTGCCGGAGGCCCGTATGCAGGGGTGCCTGCACGGGGTGGGAAGGGCCGGCGGCGGGCTGCCTGTGCTCTCTCAGCCGGGGCGGCGGTGGGGGGGGTTGCGGGGGGTGGCTGGGGTCGGCAGGCCGGCCCTGCGGACGGGGGGCCCGTATGCAGGGGTGCCTGCACGGGGTGGGAAGGGCCGGCGGCGGGCTGCCTGTGCTCTCTCAGCCGGGGGCGGCGGTGGGTGGGGGTTGCGGGGGGTGGCTGGGGGTCGGCAGGCCGGCCCTGCCGGAGGCCCGTATGCAGGGGTGCCTGCACGGGGTGGGTGGGCCTGCGGCGGGGCTGCCTGTGCTCTCTGAGCCGGGGCGGCGGTGGGGGGGGCTTGCGGGGGGTGGCTGGGGGCGGCAGGCCGGCCCTGCCGGAGGCCCGTATGCAGGGTGCCTGCACGGGGTGGGAAGGGGCGGCGGGCGGGTTGCCTGTGCTCTCTCAGCCGGGGCGGCGGTGGGGGGGCTTGCGGGGGGTGGCTGGGGGCGGCAGGGGCCGGCCCTGCCGGAGGCCCGTATGCAGGGGTGCCTGCACGGGGTGGGAAGGGCCGGCGGCGGGCTGCCTGGTGCTGTCTCAGTCGGGGCGGCGGTGGGGGGGGTTGCGGGGGGTGGCTGGGGTCGGCAGGCCGGCCCTGCCGGAGGCCCGTATGCAGGGGTGCCTGCACGGGGTGGGTGGGCCTGCGGCGGGCTGCCTGTGCTCTCTGAGCCGGGGCGGCGGTGGGGGGGGCTTGCGGGGGGTGGCTGGGGTCGGCAGGCCGGCCCTGCCGGAGGCCCGTATGCAGGGGTGCCTGCACGGGGTGGGAAGGGCCGGCGGCGGGCTGCCTGTGCTGTCTCAGTCGGGGCGCGGCGGTGGGGGGGGTTGCGAGGGGGTGGCTGGGGTCGGCAGGCCGGCCCTGCCGGAGGCCCGTATGCAGGGGTTGCCTGCACGGGGTGGGTGGGCCTGCGGCGGGCTGCCTGTGCTCTCTGAGCCGGGGCGGCGGTGGGGGGGGGCTTGCGGGGGGTGGCTGGGGGCGGCAGGCCGGCCCTGCCGGAGGCCCGTATGCAGGGGTGCCTGCACGGGGTGGAAGGGCCGGCGGCGGGCTGCTGTGCTGTCTCAGTCGGGGCGGCGGTGGGGGGGGCTTGCGGGGGGGTGGCTGGGGTCGGCAGGCCGGCCCTGCCGGAGGCCCGTATGCAGGGGTGCCTGCACGGGTGGGTGGGCCTGCGGCGGGGCTGCCTGTGCTCTCTGAGCCGGGGCGGCGGTGGGGGGGGGCTTGCGGGGGGGTGGCTGGGGGGCGGCAGGCCGGCCCTGCCGGAGGCCCGTATGCAGGGGTGCCTGCACGGGGTGGGAAGGGGCGGCGGCGGGGTGCCTGTGCTCTCTCAGCCGGGGCGGCGGTGGGGGGGGCTTGCGGGGGGTGGCTGGGGGCGGCAGGCCGGTCCTGCCGGAGGCCCGTATGCAGGGGTGCCTGCACAGGGTGGGTGGGCCGGCGGCGGGCTGCCTCTGTGCTCTCTCAGCCGGGGCGGCGTGGTGGGGGGCTTGCGGGGGGTGGCTGGGGTCGGCAGGCCGGCCCTGCCGGAGGCCCGTATGCAGGGGTGCCTGCACGGGGTGGGGAAGGGGCGGCGGCGGGCTGCCTGTGCTCTCTCAGCCGGGGCGGCGGTGGGGGGGCCTGTGGCGGGTGGCTGGGGGCGGCAGGCCGGCCCTGCCGGAGGCCCGTATGTCAGGGGTGCCTGCACGGGGTGGGAAGGGCCGGCGGCGGGCTTCCTGTGCTGTTTCAGTCGGGGCGGCGGTGGGGGGGCTTGCGGGGGGTGGCTGGGGTCGGCAGGCCCGCCCTGCCGGAGGCCCGTATGCAGGGGTGCCTGCACGGGGTGGGTGGGCCTGCGGCGGGCTGCCTGTGCTCTCTGAGCCGGGGCGGCGGTGGGGGGGGGCTTGCGGGGGGTGGCTGGGGGCGGCAGGCCGGCCCTGCCGGAGGCCCGTATGCAGGGGTGCCTGCACGGGGTGGGAAGGGGCGGGCGGCGGGGTGCCTGTGCTCTCTGAGCCGGGGCGGCGGGTGGGGGGGCTTGCGTGAGGGGGTGGCTGGGGGCGGCAGGCCGGCCCCTGCCGGAGGCCCGTATGCAGGGGTGCCTGCACGGGGTGGGAAGGGCCGGCGGCGGGCTGCCTGTGCTCTCTCAGCCGGGGCGGCGGTGGGGGGGGCCTGTGGCGGTGTGGCTGGGGGCGGCAGGCCGGCCCCTGCCGGAGGCCCGTATGCAGGGGTGCCTGCACGGGGTGGGAAGGGCCGGCGGCGGGCTGCCTGTGCTCTCTCAGCCGGGGCGGCGGTGGGGGGGGTTGCGGGGGGTGGCTGGGGTCGGCAGGCCGGCCCTGCCGGAGGCCCGTATGCAGGGGTGCCTGCACGGGGTGGGTAAGGGCCGGCGGCGGGCTGCCTGTGCTCTCTCACCGGGGCGGCGTGGGGGGGGCTTGCGGGGGGGTGGCTGGGGTCGGCAGGCCGGCCCTGCCGGAGGCCCGTATGCAGGGGTGCCTGCACGGGGTGGGTGGGCCTGCGGCGGGCTGCCTGTGCTCTCTGAGCCGGGGGCGGCGTGGGGGGGGCTTGCGGGGGGTGGCTGGGGGCGGCAGGCCGGCCCTGCCGGAGGCCCGTATGCAGGGGGTGCCTGCACGGGGTGGGAAGGGGCGGCGGCGGGGTGCCTGTGCTCTCTCAGCCGGGGCGGCGGTGGGGGGGGCTTGCGGGGGGTGGCTTGGGGCGGCAGGCCGGTCCTGCCGGAGGCCCGTATGCAGGGGTGCCTGCACAGGGTGGGTGGGGCCGGCGGCGGGCTGCCTGTGCTCTCTCAGCCGGGGCGGCGGGTGGGGGGGCTTGCGGGGGGTGGCTGGGGGGCGGCAGGCCGGCCCTGCCGGAGGCCCGTATGCAGGGGTGCCTGCACGGGGTGGGAAGGGGCGGCGGCGGGTTGCCTGTGCTCTCTCAGCCGGGGCGGCGGTGGGGGGCTTGCGGGGGGTGGCTGGGGGCGGCAGGCCCGGTCCTGCCGGGAGGCCCGTATGCAGGGGTGCCTGCACAGGGTGGGTGGGCCGGCGGCGGGCTGCCTGTGCTCTCTGAGCCGGGGGCGGCGGTGGGGGGGCTTGCGGGGGGTGGCTGGGGGCGGCAGGCCGGCCCTGCCGGAGGCCCGTATGCAGGGGTGCCTGCACGGGGTGGGAAGGGGCGGCGGCGGGGTTCCTGTGCTCTCTGAGCCGGGGCGGCGGTGGGGGGGCTTGCGGGGGGGTGGCTGGGGGCGGCAGGCCGGCCCTGCCGGAGGCCCGTATGCAGGGGTGCCTGCACGGGTGTGGGAAGGGGCGGCGGCGGGGTTTCCTGTGCTCTCTGAGCCGGGGCGGCGGTTGGGGGGGCTTGCGGGGGGGTGGCTGGGGGCGGCAGGCCGGCTCTGCCGGAGGCCCGTATGCAGGGGTGCCTGCACGGGGTGGGAAGGGCCGGCGGCGGGCTGCCTGAGAAGGGCCGGCGGCGGGCTGCCTGTGCTGTCTCAGTCGGGGCGGCGGTGGGGGGGCTTGCGGGGGGTGGCTGGGGTCGGCAGGCCGGCCCTGCCGGAGGCCCGTATGCAGGGGTGCCTGCACGGGGTGGGTGGGCCTGCGGCGGGCTGCCTGTGCTCTCTGAGTCGGGGCGGCGGTGGGGGGGGCTTGCGGGGGGTGGCTGGGGGCGGCAGGCCGGCCGTGCCGGAGGCCCGTATGCAGGGGTGCCTGCACGGGGTGGGAAGGGCCGGCGGCGGGCTGCCTGTGCTCTCTCAGCCGGGGCGGCGGTGGGGGGGGTTGCGGGGGGTGGCTGGGGTCGGCAGGCCGGCCCTGCCGGAGGCCCGTATGCAGGGGTGCCTGCACGGGGTGGGAAGGGCCGGCGGCGGGCTGCCTGTGCTCTCTCAGTCGGGGCGGCGGTGGGGGGGCTTGCGGGGGGTGGCTGGGGTCGGCAGGCCGGCCCTGCCGGAGGCCCGTATGCAGGGGTGCCTGCACGGGGTGGGTGGGCCGGCGGCGGGCTGCCTGTGCTCTCTGAGCCGGGGCGGCGGTGGGGGGGGCTTGCGGGGGGTGGCTGGGGGCGGCAGGCCGGCCCTGCCGGAGGCCCGTATGCAGGGGTGCCTGCACGGGGTGGGAAGGGCCGGCGGCGGGGTGCCTGTGCTCTCTCAGCCGGGGCGGCGGTGGGGGGGCTTGCGGGGGGTGGCTGGGGGCGGCAGGCCGGTCCTGCCGGAGGCCCGTATGCAGGGGTGCCTGCACGGGGTGGGTGGGCCGGCGGCGGGCTGCCTGTGCTCTCTGAGCCGGGGCGGCGGTGGGGGGGCTTGCGGGGGGTGGCTGGGGGCGGCAGGCCGGCCCTGCCGGAGGCCCGTATGCAGGGGTGCCTGCACGGGGTGGGAAGGGCCGGCGGCGGGCTGCCTGTGCTGTCTCAGTCGGGGCGGCGGTGGGGGGGCTTGCGGGGGGTGGCTGGGGTCGGCAGGCCGGCCCTGCCGGAGGCCCGTATGCAGGGGTGCCTGCACGGGGTGGGTGGGCCGGCGGCGGGCTGCCTGTGCTCTCTGAGCCGGGGCGGCGGTGGGGGGGGCTTGCGGGGGGTGGCTGGGGGCGGCAGGCCGGCCCTGCCGGAGGCCCGTATGCAGGGGTGCCTGCACGGGGTGGGAAGGGGCGGCGGCGGGGTGCCTGTGCTCTCTCAGCCGGGGCGGCGGTGGGGGGGCTTGCGGGGGGGTGGCTGGGGGCGGCAGGCCGGTCCTGCCGGAGGCCCGTATGCAGGGGTGCCTGCACGGGGGTGGGTTGGGGGGGGCGGCGGGAATTTTTTGGTTTTTGTTGCTTTTTTATTTCTTTTTCCGCTTTTGAAACAGAGACGCCGCCCCGTCCTCGGGCGTTTCAGCCGAGCTGATGGAAAGCGGCGCCCCTTCCCGTCGCTTGCGGGGGGGGGTGGTGCAGGAGGGGGGAGGCGGCGCGCGCCTGAAATTCCCCTCGCCACCCCCCGTTTCCGAGACTTCGCCGTATCTAGTGGAAGGCGCTAAGCTTGGCCGGACTGTCTCGCTGAAGGCTTTCTTA
>NW_027448926.1:142500-145000 GCF_030867145.1 Opisthocomus hoazin
CCCCACCCACCGGCGCGCGCACGCGCGCGCGTCAGTGCGGCACGGCACCCCCGCGGTGCCCACCCGCAGACAGACGCCCGCGCGGGAGGCCGGCGGCGAGGCCCGCGCCATCGCCGCCCCGCGCCTCCCTCCCCCGAAGCTCGCTCTCGCTCTCTCTTCCCCAAACCCACCGCCGATAGCCCGGCGGGGACGAGCTCCGTCCAGCAGGCGCTCTCCGGGAGCGGGGAGCTTCGGAGCGCTCCCCGAGTCTCCATTTAGGGGGACGAAGGCCCGCGCGCTCGCGCGCGCGGCCCTGCGAGGCACCCCAGCCGCGCCGCTGCTGGCCCGCCGGCCCCCCCCCCCCGCGCTGGGGCGGGGGGGCTCGGCGGCGCAGACGGCGATTGATCGTAAAGCGACGCTCAGACAGGCGTAGCCCCGGGAGGAACCCGGGGCCGCGAGTGCGTTCGAAGTGTCGATGATCAATGTGTCCTGCAATTCACATTAATTCTCGCAGCTAGCTGCGTTCTTCATCGACGCACGAGCCGAGTGATCCACCGCTAAGAGTTGTCTCGGTTTCGGCACCGCCCCGCGCGCGCGGAGGGGCCGGGACCGCTCGCCGAGAGCGGCCCCTTCTCTGAGGACGGCCGGACCGACCGCCGGCCCCGCCGCCGCCCACCCCCCTCCGCACGCGCGGAGGGGGCGCGGCGCGGCGGCGCGACGCGGCGCGACGGAGAGGCCCTCGCCTCGGCTTGACCGTACGAGCACAGGGGAAACGGAAAACAACGGAAAACCCCGAGCGGCCAAAGGGCGGGGGAGCCCGCGCTCCCGACCGACCCTGGGGAAACGTACGCAACACACACACCCTTGGCGCGCTTCGGGGGCGGCCCAGGCGCCCGGGCTCGGACCGGCCTCCCCCCGGAGGCTACGGCACGCCCGGCCGCGACGCCTGCCCGCCTTCGCTCGGGAGCCGGACGCCCGGCTGCGCCCGCGCTGCGACGAGCCGGCTCCGCCCACCACGGTCGCCTCTCGCCCCGCCGGCGAACCTCGGCGCCGACGCCGCCTTCCACCGACGCCGGAGGAAGCGCGGCCGGCCACTGGAGCGCGAGCCGGCGACGCGCGGCCGCCCACCGGCCCGCGCCGGATGGGCGAACCCGGCCACCCCGCCCGGCGGCGGCGGCCGCCACCGCCGCCGCGAAAACCGCCGCCGCAGCCGCTTCTCGCCTCGGCCCCCTGGGGCCGCCGGCACGGCCCCAGCGGAAAGGCGGACGGCGCTGAGCGCGGGGGGCGGCTCCCACTCTCCCCGTTTCCACGCGAAGACCCGGAGCGGGACGCCCCCGCGCCGCGCGCCCGCCCTCGAGACGGAAGCGACGGGCGGGGAAACGCGGGACGGGACGGCCGCCAGCGGATGCGGCCGGGGAACCCTCCCGGACGACCCGACGGACGACCGGCACCGACCGGCACGCCGAGCGGCGCCGCCGCCGCTCGGCCTGGGGGGGTGTGGCTCGCCCCCCCCTTTCTTTCCCTGGGCGCCGAGGGCGGGGCGAGGAGCGGGAGAGGGGAGCGCGGCGCGCCCCGAGCGCGGCCGCAGCGCGAGCGTCCAAAGGCGCGGGGCGGCCCCCCGGCGGCCGCCCCCCCCCGCGGGGGCTCGCCGCGCCTTTCTTTCCCCCGGCGCGGAGCCCGCGCTCCGGCCGGCGGGTGGCCCCGTTTGCGAGGGCGGGCAGGTCGGCCGCGGCCGACCCGCGCCGCGGTCTCTCCGCCGAGACCGGCCCGCGGAGAGGGGGGGCAGGTTGGGGCAGCGAGACGCCCCCCCTTCTCCGGCACGGCGGCCCGCGGGGGCGGACGCCCCCCCCGCGGCTCGCGCCGTGCCGCTCGAGTCTTTAAACCGCCGCCCGGCTCCTTTGGCCTTTGACCCCCGGACTCGGCCGAGGGAGGGCCGCCGAAGCGCGGACGCTAGGTACCTGGCCCTGGGGTGAGGGAAACGACCTGCATGGCCCCGCGGGGGTGCCTCCCCCGGCTGCCGCCCTCGGGGGAGCGTCCGCCCGCGGGGGCGCGCCCGGCATCCGCCGCCACCACCTCGTCCTCCTTAGCCCCGGGGCCCGGGGTTTCCCTCGATAGCCCGGCGCTGCGCCCGGGGGGAGAGACGTGGCTCGGGCCGCCCGCTCGCGCGGGACGCGACCCGGCCGGGGGGGGGCCTCGCCCGCCCCGGGCGGCGCCAGCGGCCGAGACCGTGCTCGCGCCCCCCCCTTCCCGCCACGGCTCCCTCTTCGAGAGGCAGCCGTGCCGGGTCGGAGGGGAGGTTCGCGGGTCCGGCCGCCGCGCCGCCCGAAACGCCGTGCGCACACCCGCGCCACGGCCCGGAACGCCCGGAGACAGCCCTGTCCCGCGCGCGGGGGGGTAGACGGCGCCGCCGCCGGCGCCGCCCCACCCCCCCCCCCAGGAGCTGCCGCCCCCCGAAGACGGCGACACCCCTCGGCTGTCGCGCTTGCGGCCCCCGGTGCCGCCGCCGTCGCTCGACGCTCGC
>NW_027448926.1:150000-160000 GCF_030867145.1 Opisthocomus hoazin
AGCGGCTTCGCGCGGCTTCTGGCAGTCGGAAGCGCCGTGCGCGATAGGTAGGAGGCAGAACGGCCACGGCCAGGGCCGCCGGGCAACGCCCGAGTCTGCCGGCTGAGCCGCGGGTGACAAGCGTTCGAGTGCCGGCGACCGCCGCCCGTCTCGGCCCGGCCCTGGAGAAACCCCTCTTGGAGCCCTCGCTCCAGTCGGCAACGGCCACCGGAGCCTGCGGGCAAGCAGCGGCTTCGCGCGGCTTCTGGTAGTCGGAAGCGCCGTGCGCGATAGGTAGGAGGCAGAACGGCCACGGCCACAGCCGCCGTGCAACGCCCGAGTCTGCCGGCTGAACCGCGAGTAGCTGCAGCGGTTCGATGGCGCTGGTCCGCGAGCGCCAGCCCTCTGCCCTAGTATACGGACAGCGAGGTCCCCGGCCCCGGCGGGCTCGAAGAGAACCGTCTTCCCCCAGCGGGGAGGCGCGCGAGCGCCGCCGACTCTTACCATGACGTAACTGGAGGCAGCGCAAAGCAGCGACCCCTTCGGCAGCTCCGAAGAAGAACCGGGCAAGACGTCTACCTGCCAGAACCGCGGTGGAGCCAAAGTCCCGCCGGAGCGAGGTAGACGAGGCATCCCTTTCCGCCGGCAGCTCCGGCGGCCACATCGGGCACACCGGACCCGGCGGACGGTAAAACGGGTAGACCTGGCCTCCCTGCCGGCAGAACGGGTAGACGAGGCCTCCCTGCCTGGAACCGGGTAGACCTGGCATCCCTGCCGGAAGCGGGTAGACCTGGCATCCCTGCCGGTAAAACGGGTAGACCTGGCCTCCCTGCCGGCAGAACGGGTAGACGAGGCCTCCCTGCCTGGAACCGGGTAGACCTGGCATCCCTGCCGGAAGCGGGTAGACCTGGCATCCCTGCCGGTAAAACGGGTAGACCTGGCCTCCCTGCCGGCAGAACGGGTAGACGAGGCCTCCCTGCCTGGAACCGGGTAGACCTGGCATCCCTGCCGGAAGCGGGTAGACCTGGCATCCCTGCCGGCAAAACGGGTAGACCTGGTCTCCCTGCCGCCAAAACGGGTAGACCTGGCCTCCCTGCAGGTAAAACGGGTAGACCTGGCCTCCCTGCCGGCAGAACGGGTAGACCTGGCCTCCCTGCCGCCAGAACGGGTAGACCTGGCATCCCTGCCGGCAAAACGGGTAGACCTGGTCTCCCTGCCGGTAAAACGGGTAGACCTGTTCTCCCTGCCGGCAAAACGGGTAGACCTGGCCTCCCTGCCGGCAGAACGGGTAGACCTGGCCTCCCTGCCGCCAGAACGGGTAGACCTGGCATCCCTGCCGGCAAAACGGGTAGACCTGGTCTCCCTGCCGGTAAAACGGGTAGACCTGGTCTCCCTGCAGGTAAAACGGGTAGACCTGTTATCCCTGCCGGCAAAACGGGTAGACCTGGCATCCCTGCCGGTAAAACGGGTAGACCTGGTCTCCCTGCCGGCAAAAAGGGTAGACCTGTTCTCCCTGCCGCCAGAACGGGTAGACCTGGCCTCCCTGCCGGTAAAATGGGTAGACCTGGTCTCCGTGCAGGTAAAACGGGTAGACCTGGTATCCCTGCCGGCAGAACGGGTAGACCTGGTCTCCCTGCCGGCAAAACGGGTAGACCTGGCATCCCTGCCGGCAAAACGGGTAGACCTGGTCTCCCTGCCGGTAAAACGGGTAGACATGGCCTCCCTGCAGGTAAAACGGGTAGACCTGTTCTCCCTGCCGGCAAAACGGGTAGACCTGGCATCCCTGCCGGCAAAACGGGTAGACCTGGTCTCCCTGCCGGTAAATGGGTAGACCTGGTCTCCCTGCCGCTAGAACGGGTAGACCTGGCCTCCCTGCCGGCAACATGGGTAGACCTGGCCTCCCTGCCGGTAAAACGGGTAGACCTGGCATCCCTGCAGGTAAAACGGGTAGACCTGGCATCCCTGCCGGCAAAACGGGTAGACCTGTTCTCCCTGCAGGTAAAACGGGTAGACCTGTTCTCCCTGCCGCCAGAACGGGTAGACCTGGCATCCCTGCCGGCAAAACGGGTAGACCTGGCATCCCTGCCGGTAAATGGGTAGACCTGGCATCCCTGCCGGAAAAACGGGTAGACCTGGCATCCCTGCCGGCAATACGGGTAGACCTGGTCTCCCTGCCGCTAGAACGGGTAGACCTGGCATCCCTGCCGGTAAAACAGGTAGACCTGGCCTCCCTGCCGCCAGAACGGGTAGACCTGGCATCCCTGCCGGTAAAACGGGTAGACCTGGCCTCCCTGCCGGCAGAACGGGTAGACCTGGTCTCCCTGCAGGTAAAACGGGTAGACCTGGCCTCCCTGCCGGCAGAACGGGTAGACCTGGCCTCCCTGCCGGCAGAAGGGGTAGACCTGTCCTCCCTGCGGACAGAGCGGGTCGCCCGTGCTGGAGGCCCGTATGCAGGGGTGCCTGCACGGGGTGGGAAGGGGCGGCGGCGGGCTGCCTGTGCTCTCTCAGCCGGGGCGGCGGTGGGGGGGCTTGCGGGGGGTGGCTTGGGGCGGCAGGCCGGTCCTGCCGGAGGCCCGTATGCAGGGGTGCCTGCACAGGGTGGGTGGGCCGGCGGCGGGCTGCCTGTGCTCTCTCAGCCGGGGCGGCGGTGGGGGGGCTTGCGGGGGGTGGCTGGGGTCGGCAGGCCGGCCCTGCCGGAGGCCCGTATGCAGGGGTGCCTGCACGGGGTGGGAAGGGGCGGCGGCGGGCTGCCTGTGCTCTCTCAGCCGGGGCGGCGGTGGGGGGGCCTGTGGCGGGTGGCTGGGGGCGGCAGGCCGGCCCTGCCGGAGGCCCGTATGCAGGGGTGCCTGCACGGGGTGGGAAGGGCCGGCGGCGGGCTGCCTGTGCTGTTTCAGTCGGGGCGGCGGTGGGGGGGCTTGCGGGGGGTGGCTGGGGTCGGCAGGCCCGCCCTGCCGGAGGCCCGTATGCAGGGGTGCCTGCACGGGGTGGGTGGGCCTGCGGCGGGCTGCCTGTGCTCTCTGAGCCGGGGCGGCGGTGGGGGGGGCTTGCGGGGGGTGGCTGGGGGCGGCAGGCCGGCCCTGCCGGAGGCCCGTATGCAGGGGTGCCTGCACGGGGTGGGAAGGGGCGGCGGCGGGGTGCCTGTGCTCTCTGAGCCGGGGCGGCGGTGGGGGGGCTTGCGGGGGGTGGCTGGGGGCGGCAGGCCGGCCCTGCCGGAGGCCCGTATGCAGGGGTGCCTGCACGGGGTGGGAAGGGCCGGCGGCGGGCTGCCTGTGCTCTCTCAGCCGGGGCGGCGGTGGGGGGGCCTGTGGCGGGTGGCTGGGGGCGGCAGGCCGGCCCTGCCGGAGGCCCGTATGCAGGGGTGCCTGCACGGGGTGGGAAGGGCCGGCGGCGGGCTGCCTGTGCTCTCTCAGCCGGGGCGGCGGTGGGGGGGGTTGCGGGGGGTGGCTGGGGTCGGCAGGCCGGCCCTGCCGGAGGCCCGTATGCAGGGGTGCCTGCACGGGGTGGGAAGGGCCGGCGGCGGGCTGCCTGTGCTCTCTCAGCCGGGGCGGCGGTGGGGGGGGTTGCGGGGGGTGGCTGGGGTCGGCAGGCCGGCCCTGCCGGAGGCCCGTATGCAGGGGTGCCTGCACGGGGTGGGTGGGCCTGCGGCGGGCTGCCTGTGCTCTCTGAGCCGGGGCGGCGGTGGGGGGGGCTTGCGGGGGGTGGCTGGGGGCGGCAGGCCGGCCCTGCCGGAGGCCCGTATGCAGGGGTGCCTGCACGGGGTGGGAAGGGGCGGCGGCGGGTTGCCTGTGCTGTCTCAGCCGGGGCGGCGGTGGGGGGGCTTGCGGGGGGTGGCTGGGGGCGGCAGGCCGGCCCTGCCGGAGGCCCGTATGCAGGGGTGCCTGCACGGGGTGGGAAGGGCCGGCGGCGGGCTGCCTGTGCTGTCTCAGTCGGGGCGGCGGTGGGGGGGGTTGCGGGGGGTGGCTGGGGTCGGCAGGCCGGCCCTGCCGGAGGCCCGTATGCAGGGGTGCCTGCACGGGGTGGGTGGGCCTGCGGCGGGCTGCCTGTGCTCTCTGAGCCGGGGCGGCGGTGGGGGGGGCTTGCGGGGGGTGGCTGGGGTCGGCAGGCCGGCCCTGCCGGAGGCCCGTATGCAGGGGTGCCTGCACGGGGTGGGAAGGGCCGGCGGCGGGCTGCCTGTGCTGTCTCAGTCGGGGCGGCGGTGGGGGGGGTTGCGGGGGGTGGCTGGGGTCGGCAGGCCGGCCCTGCCGGAGGCCCGTATGCAGGGGTGCCTGCACGGGGTGGGTGGGCCTGCGGCGGGCTGCCTGTGCTCTCTGAGCCGGGGCGGCGGTGGGGGGGGCTTGCGGGGGGTGGCTGGGGGCGGCAGGCCGGCCCTGCCGGAGGCCCGTATGCAGGGGTGCCTGCACGGGGTGGGAAGGGCCGGCGGCGGGCTGCCTGTGCTGTCTCAGTCGGGGCGGCGGTGGGGGGGCTTGCGGGGGGTGGCTGGGGTCGGCAGGCCGGCCCTGCCGGAGGCCCGTATGCAGGGGTGCCTGCACGGGGTGGGTGGGCCTGCGGCGGGCTGCCTGTGCTCTCTGAGCCGGGGCGGCGGTGGGGGGGGCTTGCGGGGGGTGGCTGGGGGCGGCAGGCCGGCCCTGCCGGAGGCCCGTATGCAGGGGTGCCTGCACGGGGTGGGAAGGGGCGGCGGCGGGGTGCCTGTGCTCTCTCAGCCGGGGCGGCGGTGGGGGGGCTTGCGGGGGGTGGCTGGGGGCGGCAGGCCGGTCCTGCCGGAGGCCCGTATGCAGGGGTGCCTGCACAGGGTGGGTGGGCCGGCGGCGGGCTGCCTGTGCTCTCTCAGCCGGGGCGGCGGTGGGGGGGCTTGCGGGGGGTGGCTGGGGTCGGCAGGCCGGCCCTGCCGGAGGCCCGTATGCAGGGGTGCCTGCACGGGGTGGGAAGGGGCGGCGGCGGGCTGCCTGTGCTCTCTCAGCCGGGGCGGCGGTGGGGGGGCCTGTGGCGGGTGGCTGGGGGCGGCAGGCCGGCCCTGCCGGAGGCCCGTATGCAGGGGTGCCTGCACGGGGTGGGAAGGGCCGGCGGCGGGCTTCCTGTGCTGTTTCAGTCGGGGCGGCGGTGGGGGGGCTTGCGGGGGGTGGCTGGGGTCGGCAGGCCCGCCCTGCCGGAGGCCCGTATGCAGGGGTGCCTGCACGGGGTGGGTGGGCCTGCGGCGGGCTGCCTGTGCTCTCTGAGCCGGGGCGGCGGTGGGGGGGGCTTGCGGGGGGTGGCTGGGGGCGGCAGGCCGGCCCTGCCGGAGGCCCGTATGCAGGGGTGCCTGCACGGGGTGGGAAGGGGCGGCGGCGGGGTGCCTGTGCTCTCTGAGCCGGGGCGGCGGTGGGGGGGCTTGCGGGGGGTGGCTGGGGGCGGCAGGCCGGCCCTGCCGGAGGCCCGTATGCAGGGGTGCCTGCACGGGGTGGGAAGGGCCGGCGGCGGGCTGCCTGTGCTCTCTCAGCCGGGGCGGCGGTGGGGGGGCCTGTGGCGGGTGGCTGGGGGCGGCAGGCCGGCCCTGCCGGAGGCCCGTATGCAGGGGTGCCTGCACGGGGTGGGAAGGGCCGGCGGCGGGCTGCCTGTGCTCTCTCAGCCGGGGCGGCGGTGGGGGGGGTTGCGGGGGGTGGCTGGGGTCGGCAGGCCGGCCCTGCCGGAGGCCCGTATGCAGGGGTGCCTGCACGGGGTGGGAAGGGCCGGCGGCGGGCTGCCTGTGCTCTCTCAGCCGGGGCGGCGGTGGGGGGGCTTGCGGGGGGTGGCTGGGGTCGGCAGGCCGGCCCTGCCGGAGGCCCGTATGCAGGGGTGCCTGCACGGGGTGGGTGGGCCTGCGGCGGGCTGCCTGTGCTCTCTGAGCCGGGGCGGCGGTGGGGGGGGCTTGCGGGGGGTGGCTGGGGGCGGCAGGCCGGCCCTGCCGGAGGCCCGTATGCAGGGGTGCCTGCACGGGGTGGGAAGGGGCGGCGGCGGGGTGCCTGTGCTCTCTCAGCCGGGGCGGCGGTGGGGGGGCTTGCGGGGGGTGGCTTGGGGCGGCAGGCCGGTCCTGCCGGAGGCCCGTATGCAGGGGTGCCTGCACAGGGTGGGTGGGCCGGCGGCGGGCTGCCTGTGCTCTCTCAGCCGGGGCGGCGGTGGGGGGGCTTGCGGGGTGTGGCTGGGGGCGGCAGGCCGGCCCTGCCGGAGGCCCGTATGCAGGGGTGCCTGCACGGGGTGGGAAGGGGCGGCGGCGGGTTGCCTGTGCTCTCTCAGCCGGGGCGGCGGTGGGGGGGCTTGCGGGGGGTGGCTGGGGGCGGCAGGCCGGTCCTGCCGGAGGCCCGTATGCAGGGGTGCCTGCACAGGGTGGGTGGGCCGGCGGCGGGCTGCCTGTGCTCTCTGAGCCGGGGCGGCGGTGGGGGGGCTTGCGGGGGGTGGCTGGGGGCGGCAGGCCGGCCCTGCCGGAGGCCCGTATGCAGGGGTGCCTGCACGGGGTGGGAAGGGGCGGCGGCGGGGTTCCTGTGCTCTCTGAGCCGGGGCGGCGGTGGGGGGGCTTGCGGGGGGTGGCTGGGGGCGGCAGGCCGGCCCTGCCGGAGGCCCGTATGCAGGGGTGCCTGCACGGGGTGGGAAGGGGCGGCGGCGGGGTTCCTGTGCTCTCTGAGCCGGGGCGGCGGTGGGGGGGCTTGCGGGGGGTGGCTGGGGGCGGCAGGCCGGCTCTGCCGGAGGCCCGTATGCAGGGGTGCCTGCACGGGGTGGGAAGGGCCGGCGGCGGGCTGCCTGTGCTCTCTCAGCCGGGGCGGCGGTGGGGGGGCTTGCGGGGGGTGGCTGGGGTCGGCAGGCCGGTCCTGCCAGAGGCCCGTATGCAGGGGTGCCTGCACGGGGTGGGAAGGGCCGGCGGCGGGCTGCCTGTGCTGTCTCAGTCGGGGCGGCGGTGGGGGGGCTTGCGGGGGGTGGCTGGGGTCGGCAGGCCGGCCCTGCCGGAGGCCCGTATGCAGGGGTGCCTGCACGGGGTGGGTGGGCCTGCGGCGGGCTGCCTGTGCTCTCTGAGTCGGGGCGGCGGTGGGGGGGGCTTGCGGGGGGTGGCTGGGGGCGGCAGGCCGGCCGTGCCGGAGGCCCGTATGCAGGGGTGCCTGCACGGGGTGGGAAGGGCCGGCGGCGGGCTGCCTGTGCTCTCTCAGCCGGGGCGGCGGTGGGGGGGGTTGCGGGGGGTGGCTGGGGTCGGCAGGCCGGCCCTGCCGGAGGCCCGTATGCAGGGGTGCCTGCACGGGGTGGGAAGGGCCGGCGGCGGGCTGCCTGTGCTCTCTCAGTCGGGGCGGCGGTGGGGGGGCTTGCGGGGGGTGGCTGGGGTCGGCAGGCCGGCCCTGCCGGAGGCCCGTATGCAGGGGTGCCTGCACGGGGTGGGTGGGCCGGCGGCGGGCTGCCTGTGCTCTCTGAGCCGGGGCGGCGGTGGGGGGGGCTTGCGGGGGGTGGCTGGGGGCGGCAGGCCGGCCCTGCCGGAGGCCCGTATGCAGGGGTGCCTGCACGGGGTGGGAAGGGGCGGCGGCGGGGTGCCTGTGCTCTCTCAGCCGGGGCGGCGGTGGGGGGGCTTGCGGGGGGTGGCTGGGGGCGGCAGGCCGGTCCTGCCGGAGGCCCGTATGCAGGGGTGCCTGCACGGGGTGGGTGGGCCGGCGGCGGGCTGCCTGTGCTCTCTGAGCCGGGGCGGCGGTGGGGGGGCTTGCGGGGGGTGGCTGGGGGCGGCAGGCCGGCCCTGCCGGAGGCCCGTATGCAGGGGTGCCTGCACGGGGTGGGAAGGGCCGGCGGCGGGCTGCCTGTGCTGTCTCAGTCGGGGCGGCGGTGGGGGGGCTTGCGGGGGGTGGCTGGGGTCGGCAGGCCGGCCCTGCCGGAGGCCCGTATGCAGGGGTGCCTGCACGGGGGTGGGTTGGGGGGGGCGGCGGGAATTTTTTGGTTTTTGTTGCTTTTTTATTTCTTTTTCCGCTTTTGAAACAGAGACGCCGCCCCGTCCTCGGGCGTTTCAGCCGAGCTGATGGAAAGCGGCGCCCCTTCCCGTCGCTTGCGGGGGGGGGTGGTGCAGGAGGGGGGAGGCGGCGCGCGCCTGAAATTCCCCTCGCCACCCCCCGTTTCCGAGACTTCGCCGTATCTAGTGGAAGGCGCTAAGCTTGGCCGGACTGTCTCGCTGAAGGCTTTCTTACTCTGCATCGGTTCTGACGGTGGGCGAGAAAAAAAAACAAAACCAAAGCAGAGCAGGGAAACAGTTACAAAAATTTCTTGAGAGCCAGCACCGGCCCGCCCATCGGCAGACGGAGCGGCGCCCGGGGTCAACGAGTGCCACCCTGCTGCTTAGCAACCGGAACCCGAGCCGGCCCGCCCCGCCCACCCGCCGGCAAGGGGCGGGCGCTTCCCCGCGGCAGAAGGGGGAGACAGAGACTGAGAGACGGGGTCGAGGAGCAGGCGGGGAGCCTTGCGCTGAGGTAGGCTGGGGACGGGGCCTCTTTTCCGAGAAGATTGAGGTTTGAGTCGGGGGGGGGGGGGGGGGGGGGGCGGCGGCAGGGGCTGCTTGTGCGCTCTCGGCCGGGGCGGCGGTGGGGGGGTGGCGGGGTGGGGGGGGGCAGCGGAGCGGCCGTGCCGGAGGCCCGTATGCAGGGGTGCCCGCACCGGGGGGGGGGTGGGGGGGGGCGGCGGCAGGGGCTGCTTGTGCGCTCTCGGCCGGGGCGGCGGTGGGGGGGGGCTTGCGGGTGGGGGTGCGGCGGCCGGGCTGCCGTGCCGGAGGCCCGTTTGCAGGGGTGCCTGCACGGGGGGAGGTGGGGGGGGGGGGGGGCGGGGCGGCGGGAATTTTTTGGTTTTTGTTGCTTTTTTATTTTTTTTCCGCTTTTGAAACACAGACGCCGCCCCGCCTTCGGGCGTTTCAGCCGAGCTGATAGAAAGCTGCGCCCCTTCCCGTTGCTTGCGGGGGGGGTTGGTGCCGCGGAAGGGGGTGGCGGGGGGGGCGGGAACGGGACGGGGACGGGGACGGGGACGGGGACGGGGACGGGGACGGGGACGGGGACGGGTCTGGCCGACGGGTCTGGACGACAGCGCCCCCCCCACCCCGCGTCCCGGCCGGCCACCACGTCTACCCGGGACCGGGTCGGCGGGGAGGACAGGTCTACCCGGGACCGGTTCGGCGGGGAGGACAGGTCTACCCGACAGCGCCCCCCCCATCGCCCCGCGTCCCGGCCGGCCACCACGTCTACCCGGGACCGGTTCGGCGGGGAGGACAGGTCTACCAGGGACCGGTTCGGCGGGGAGGACAGGTCTACCCGACAGCGCCCCCCCCATCGCCCCGCGTCCCGGCCGGCCACCACGTCTACCCGGGACCGGTTTGGCGGGGAGGACAGGTCTACCCGGGACCGGGTCGGCGGGGAGGACAGGTCTACCCGACCGCGCCCGCCCCCGATCCCGAGTCCCGGCCGGCCACCACGTCTACCCGGGACCGGTTCAGCGGGGAGGACAGGTCTACCCGGGACCGGGTCGGCGGGGAGGACAGGTCTACCCGACCGCGCCCGCCCCCGATCCCGAGTCCCGGCCGGCCACCACGTCTACCCGGGACCGGTTCGGCGGGGAGGACAGGTCTACCCGGGACCGGTTCGGCGGGGAGGACCGGTCTACCCGGGACCGGTTCGGCGGGGAGGACAGGTCTACCCGGGACCGGGTCGGCGGGGAGGACAGGTCTACCCGGGACCGGGTCGGCGGGGAGGACAGGTCTACCCGACCGCGCCCGCCCCCGATCCCGAGTCCCGGCCGGCCACCACGTCTACCCGGGACCGGTTCGGCGGGGAGGACAGGTCTACCCGGGACCGGGTCGGCGGGGAGGACCGGTCTACCCGGGACCGGGTCGGCGGGGAGGACAGGTCTACCCGGGACCGGGTCGGCGGGGAGGACCGGTCTACCCGGGACCGGTTCGGCGGGGAGTACCGGTCTACCCGGGACCGGTTCGGCGGGGAGGACCGGTCTACCCGGGACCGGGTCGGCGGGGAGGACAGGTCTACCCGGGACCGGGTCGGCGGGGAGGACA
>NW_027448926.1:172500-182500 GCF_030867145.1 Opisthocomus hoazin
GGCCGCCGGGCAACGCCCGAGTCTGCCGGCTGAGCCGCGGGTGACAAGCGTTCGAGTGCCGGCGACCGCCGCCCGTCTCGGCCCGGCCCTGGAGAAACCCCTCTTGGAGCCCTCGCTCCAGTCGGCAACGGCCACCGGAGCCTGCGGGCAAGCAGCGGCTTCGCGCGGCTTCTGGCAGTCGGAAGCGCCGTGAGCGATAGGTAGGAGGCAGAACGGCCACGGCCAGGGCCGCCGGGCAACGCCCGAGTCTGCCGGCTGAGCCGCGGGTGACAAGCGTTCGAGTGCCGGCGACCGCCGCCGGTCTCGGCCCGGCCCTGGAGAAACCCCTCTTGGAGCCTTCGCTCCAGTGGGCAACGGCCACCGGAGCCTGCGGGCAAGCAGCGGCTTCGCGCGGCTTCTGGCAGTCGGAAGCGCCGTGCGCGATAGGTAGGAGGCAGAACGGCCACGGCCAGGGCCGCCGGGCAACGCCCGAGTCTGCCGGCTGAGCCGCGGGTGACAAGCGTTCGAGTGCCGGCGACCGCCGCCCGTCTCGGCCCGGCCCTGGAGAAACCCCTCTTGGAGCCCTCGCTCCAGTCGGCAACGGCCACCGGAGCCTGCGGGCAAGCAGCGGCTTCGCGCGGCTTCTGGCAGTCGGAAGCGCCGTGCGCGATAGGTAGGAGGCAGAACGGCCACGGCCAGGGCCGCCGGGCAACGCCCGAGTCTGCCGGCTGAGCCGCGGGTGACAAGCGTTCGAGTGCCGGCGACCGCCGCCGGTCTCGGCCCGGCCCTGGAGAAACCCCTCTTGGAGCCCTCGCTCCAGTCGGCAACGGCCACCGGAGCCTGCGGGCAAGCAGCGGCTTCGCACGGCTTCTGGCAGTCGGAAGCGCCGTGCGCGACAGGTAGGAGGCAGAACGGCCACGGCCAGGGCCGCCGGGCAACGCCCGAGTCTGCCGGCTGAGCCGCGGGTGACAAGCGTTCGAGTGCCGGCGACCGCCGCCCGTCTCGGCCCGGCTCTGGAGAAACCCCTCTTGGAGCCCTCGCTCCAGTCGGCAACGGCCACCGGAGCCTGCGGGCAAGCAGCGGCTTCGCGCGGCTTCTGGCAGTCGGAAGCGCCGTGCGCGATAGGTAGGAGGCAGAACGGCCACGGCCATGGCCGCCGTGCAACGCCCGAGTCTGCCGGCTGAACCGCGAGTAGCTGCAGCGGTTCGATGGCGCTGGTCCGCGAGCGCCAGCCCTCTGCCCTAGTATACGGACAGCGAGGTCCCCGGCCCCGGCGGGCTCGAAGAGAACCGTCTTCCCCCAGCGGGGAGGCGCGCGAGCGCCGCCGACTCTTACCATGACGTAACTGGAGGCAGCGCAAAGCAGCGACCCCTTCGGCAGCTCCGAAGAAGAACCGGGCAAGACGTCTACCTGCCAGAACCGCGGTGGAGCCAAAGTCCCGCCGGAGCGAGGTAGACGAGGCATCCCTTTCCGCCGGCAGCTCCGGCGGCCACATCGGGCACACCGGACCCGGCGGACGGTAAAACGGGTAGACCTGGCCTCCCTGCCGGCAGAACGGGTAGACGAGGCCTCCCTGCCTGGAACCGGGTAGACCTGGCATCCCTGCCGGAAGCGGGTAGACCTGGCATCCCTGCCGGTAAAACGGGTAGACCTGGCCTCCCTGCCGGCAGAACGGGTAGACGAGGCCTCCCTGCCTGGAACCGGGTAGACCTGGCATCCCTGCCGGAAGCGGGTAGACCTGGCATCCCTGCCGGTAAAACGGGTAGACCTGGCCTCCCTGCCGGCAGAACGGGTAGACGAGGCCTCCCTGCCTGGAACCGGGTAGACCTGGCATCCCTGCCGGAAGCGGGTAGACCTGGCATCCCTGCCGGCAAAACGGGTAGACCTGGTCTCCCTGCCGCCAAAACGGGTAGACCTGGCCTCCCTGCAGGTAAAACGGGTAGACCTGGCCTCCCTGCCGGCAGAACGGGTAGACCTGGCCTCCCTGCCGCCACAACGGGTAGACCTGGCATCCCTGCCGGCAAAACGGGTAGACCTGGTCTCCCTGCCGGTAAAACGGGTAGACCTGTTCTCCCTGCAGGTAAAACGGGTAGACCTGGCCTCCCTGCCGGTAAAACGGGTAGACCTGGCCTCCCTGCCGGCAGAACGGGTAGACCTGGCATCCCTGCCGGCAAAACGGGTAGACCTGGTCTCCCTGCCGGTAAAACGGGTAGACCTGGTCTCCCTGCAGGTAAAACGGGTAGACCTGTTATCCCTGCTGGCAAAACGGGTAGACCTGGTCTCCCTGCAGCCAGAACGGGTAGACCTGGCATCCCTGCCGGCAAAACGGGTAGACCTGGTCTCCCTGCCGGCAAAAAGGGTAGACCTGTTCTCCCTGCCGCCAGAACGGGTAGACCTGGCCTCCCTGCCGGTAAAACGGGTAGACCTGGTCTCCGTGCAGGTAAAACGGGTAGACCTGGCATCCCTGCCGGCAGAACGGGTAGACCTGGTCTCCCTGCCGGTAAAACGGGTAGACCAGGCCTCCCTGCAGGTAAAACGGGTAGACCTGTTATCCCTGCCGGCAAAACGGGTAGACCTGGCATCCCTGCCGGCAAAACGGGTAGACCTGGTCTCCCTGCCGGTAAATGGGTAGACCTGGTCTCCCTGCCGCTAGAACGGGTAGACCTGGCCTCCCTGCCGGCAGAACGGGTAGACCTGGCCTCCCTGCCGGTAAAACGGGTAGACCTGGCATCCCTGCAGGTAAAACGGGTAGACCTGGCATCCCTGCCGGCAAAACGGGTAGACCTGGTCTCCCTGCCGGTAAAACGGGTAGACCTGTTCTCCCTGCCGGTAAAACGGGTAGACCTGTTCTCCCTGACGCCAGAACGGGTAGACCTGGCATCCCTGCCGGCAAAACGGGTAGACCTGGTCTCCCTGCCGGCAAAAAGGGTAGACCTGTTCTCCCTGCCGCCAGAACGGGTAGACCTGGCCTCCCTGCCGGTAAAACGGGTAGACCTGGTCTCCGTGCAGGTAAAACGGGTAGACCTGGCATCCCTGCCGGCAGAACGGGTAGACCTGGTCTCCCTGCCGCCAGAACGGGTAGACCTGGCATCCCTGCCGGCAAAACGGGTAGACCTGGTCTCCCTGCCGGTAAAACGGGTAGACCTGGCCTCCCTGCAGGTAAAACGGGTAGACCTGTTATCCCTGCCGGCAAAACGGGTAGACCTGGCATCCCTGCCGGCAAAACGGGTAGACCTGGTCTCCCTGCCGGTAAATGGGTAGACCTGGTCTCCCTGCCGCTAGAACGGGTAGACCTGGCCTCCCTGCCGGCAGAACGGGTAGACCTGGCCTCCCTGCCGGTAAAACGGGTAGACCTGGCATCCCTGCAGGTAAAACGGGTAGACCTGGCATCCCTGCCGGCAAAACGGGTAGACCTGGTCTCCCTGCCGGTAAAACGGGTAGACCTGTTCTCCCTGCAGGTAAAACGGGTAGACCTGTTCTCCCTGCCGCCAGAACGGGTAGACCTGGCATCCCTGCCGGCAAAACGGGTAGACCTGGTCTCCCTGCCGGTAAATGGGTAGACCTGGTCTCCCTGCAGGTAAATCGGGTAGACCTGTTATCCCTGCCGGCAAAACGGGTAGACCTGGTCTCCCTGCAGCCAGAACGGGTAGACCTGTTCTCCCTGCCGGCAAAACGGGTAGACCTGGTCTCCCTGCCGGCAAAAAGGGTAGACCTGTTCTCCCTGCCGCCAGAACGGGTAGACCTGGTCTCCCTGCCGGTAAATGGGTAGACCTGGTCTCCCTGCCGGCAATATGGGTAGACCTGGCCTCCCTGCCGCTAGAACGGGTAGACCTGGCATCCCTGCCGGTAAAACGGGTAGACCTGGCCTCCCTGCCGGCAGAAGGGGTAGACCTGGCCTCCCTGCCGGTAAAACGGGTAGACCTGGCATCCCTGCCGGCAGAAGGGGTAGACCTGGCCTCCCTGCCGGCAGAAGGGGTAGACCTGTCCTCCCTGCGGACAGAGCGGGTCGCCCGTGCTGGAGGCCCGTATGCAGGGGTGCCTGCACGGGGTGGGAAGGGCCGGCGGCGGGCTGCCTGTGCTCTCTCAGCCGGGGCGGCGGTGGGGGGGCTTGCGGGGGGTGGCTGGGGTCGGCAGGCCGGCCCTGCCGGAGGCCCGTATGCAGGGGTGCCTGCACGGGGTGGGAAGGGGCGGCGGCGGGGTGCCTGTGCTCTCTCAGCCGGGGCGGCGGTGGGGGGGCTTGCGGGGGTTGTCTGGGGGCGGCAGGCCGGTCCTGCCGGAGGCCCGTATGCAGGGGTGCCTGCACGGGGTGGGAAGGGGCGGCGGCGGGCTGCCTGTGCTGTCTCAGCCGGGGCGGCGGTGGGGGGGCTTGTGGGGGGTGGCTGGGGGCGGCAGGCCGGCCCGGCCGGAGGCCCGTATGCAGGGGTGCCTGCACGGGGTAGGAAGGGCCGGCGGCGGGGTGCCTGTGCTCTCTCAGCCGAGGCGGCGGTGGGGGGGCTTGCGGGGGGTGGCTGGGGGCGGCAGGCCGGCCCTGCCGGAGGCCCGTATGCAGGGGTGCCTGCACGGGGTGGGAAGGGGCAGCGGCGGGCTGCCTGTGCTGTCTCAGCCGGGGCGGCGGTGGGGGGGCCTGCGGCGGGTGGCTGGGGGCGGCAGGCCGGCCCTGCCGGAGGCCCGTATGCAGGGGTGCCTGCACGGGGTGGGAAGGGCCGGCGGCGGGCTGCCTGTGCTGTCTCAGCCGGGGCGGCGGTGGGGGGGCTTGCGGAGGGGTGGCTGGGGTCGGCAGGCCGGCCCTGCCGGAGGCCCGTATGCAGGGGTGCCTGCACGGGGTGGGAAGGGCCGGCGGCGGGCTGCCTGTGCTGTCTCAGCCGGGGCGGCGGTGGGGGGGCTTGCGGGGGGTGGCTGGGGGCGGCAGGCCGGCCCTGCCGGAGGCCCGTATGCAGGGGTGCCTGCACGGGGTGGGAAGGGCCGGCGGCGGGCTGCCTGTGCTGTCTCAGCCATGGCGGCGGTGGGGGGGGTTGCGGGGGGTGGCTGGGGGCGGCAGGCCGGCCCTGCCGGAGGCCCGTATGCAGGGGTGCCTGCACGGGGTGGGAAGGGCCGGCGGCGGGCTGCCTGTGCTGTCTCAGTCGGGGCGGCGGTGGGGGGGCTTGCGGGGGGTGGCTGGGGTCGGCAGGCCGGCCCTGCCGGAGGCCCGTATGCAGGGGTGCCTGCACGGGGTGGGTGGGCCTGCGGCGGGCTGCCTGTGCTCTCTGAGCCGGGGCGGCGGTGGGGGGGGCTTGCGGGGGGTGGCTGGGGTCGGCAGGCCGGCCCTGCCGGAGGCCCGTATGCAGGGGTGCCTGCACGGGGTGGGAAGGGCCGGCGGCGGGCTGCCTGTGCTCTCTCAGCCGGGGCGGCGGTGGGGGGGGTTGCGGGGGGTGGCTGTGGGCGGCAGGCCGGCCCTGCCGGAGGCCCGTATGCAGGGGTGCCTGCACGGGGTGGGAAGGGCCGGCGGCGGGCTGCCTGTGCTGTCTCAGCCGGGGCGGCGGTGGAGGGGCCTGTGGCGGGTGGCTGGGGGCGGCAGGCCGGCCCTGCCGGAGGCCCGTATGCAGGGGTGCCTGCACGGGGTGGGAAGGGCCGGCGGCGGGCTGCCTGTGCTCTCTCAGCCGGGGCGGCGGTGGGGGGGCTTGCGGGGGGTGGCTGGGGTCGGCAGGCCGGCCCTGCCGGAGGCCCGTATGCAGGGGTGCCTGCACGGGGTGGGAAGGGCCGGCGGCGGGCTGCCTGTGCTGTCTCAGCCGGGGCGGCGGTGGGGGGGCTTGTGGGGGGTGGCTGGGGTCGGCAGGCCGGCCCTGCCGGAGGCCCGTATGCAGGGGTGCCTGCACGGGGTGGGAAGGGCCGGCGGCGGGCTGCCTGTGATCTCTCAGCCGGGGCGGCGGTGGGGGGGGTTGCGGGGGGTGGCTGGGGGCGGCAGGCCGGCCCTGCCGGAGGCCCGTATGCAGGGGTGCCTGCACGGGGTGGGAAGGGCCGGCGGCGGGCTGCCTGTGCTGTCTCAGTCGGGGCGGCGGTGGGGGGGCTTGCGGGGGGTGGCTGGGGTCGGCAGGCCGGCCCTGCCGGAGGCCCGTATGCAGGGGTGCCTGCACGGGGTGGGTGGGCCTGCGGCGGGCTGCCTGTGCTCTCTGAGCCGGGGCGGCGGTGGGGGGGGCTTGCGGGGGGTGGCTGGGGTCGGCAGGCCGGCCCTGCCGGAGGCCCGTATGCAGGGGTGCCTGCACGGGGTGGGAAGGGCCGGCGGCGGGCTGCCTGTGATCTCTCAGCCGGGGCGGCGGTGGGGGGGCTTGCGGGGGGTGGCTGGGGTCGGCAGGCCGGCCCTGCCGGAGGCCCGTATGCAGGGGTGCCTGCACGGGGTGGGTGGGCCTGCGGCGGGCTGCCTGTGCTCTCTGAGCCGGGGCGGCGGTGGGGGGGGCTTGCGGGGGGTGGCTGGGGGCGGCAGGCCGGCCCTGCCGGAGGCCCGTATGCAGGGGTGCCTGCACGGGGTGGGTGGGCCTGCGGCGGGCTGCCTGTGCTCTCTGAGCCGGGGCGGCGGTGGGGGGGGTTGCGGGGGGTGGCTGTGGGCGGCAGGCCGGCCCTGCCGGAGGCCCGTATGCAGGGGTGCCTGCACGGGGTGGGAAGGGCCGGCGGCGGGCTGCCTGTGCTGTCTCAGCCGGGGCGGCGGTGGGGGGGCCTGTGGCGGGTGGCTGGGGGCGGCAGGCCGGCCCTGCCGGAGGCCCGTATGCAGGGGTGCCTGCACGGGGTGGGAAGGGCCGGCGGCGGGCTGCCTGTGCTCTCTCAGCCGGGGCGGCGGTGGGGGGGCTTGCGGGGGGTGGCTGGGGTCGGCAGGCCGGCCCTGCCGGAGGCCCGTATGCAGGGGTGCCTGCACGGGGTGGGAAGGGCCGGCGGCGGGCTGCCTGTGCTGTCTCAGCCGGGGCGGCGGTGGGGGGGCTTGTGGGGTGTGGCTGGGGGCGGCAGGCCGGCCCTGCCGGAGGCCCGTATGCAGGGGTGCCTGCACGGGGTGGGAAGGGCCGGCGGCGGGCTGCCTGTGATCTCTCAGCCGGGGCGGCGGTGGGGGGGCTTGCGGGGGGTGGCTGGGGTCGGCAGGCCGGCCCTGCCGGAGGCCCGTATGCAGGGGTGCCTGCACGGGGTGGGTGGGCCTGCGGCGGGCTGCCTGTGCTCTCTGAGCCGGGGCGGCGGTGGGGGGGGCTTGCGGGGGGTGGCTGGGGGCGGCAGGCCGGCCCTGCCGGAGGCCCGTATGCAGGGGTGCCTGCACGGGGTGGGTGGGCCTGCGGCGGGCTGCCTGTGCTCTCTGAGCCGGGGCGGCGGTGGGGGGGGTTGCGGGGGGTGGCTGTGGGCGGCAGGCCGGCCCTGCCGGAGGCCCGTATGCAGGGGTGCCTGCACGGGGTGGGAAGGGCCGGCGGCGGGCTGCCTGTGCTGTCTCAGCCGGGGCGGCGGTGGGGGGGGCCTGTGGCGGGTGGCTGGGGGCGGCAGGCCGGCCCTGCCGGAGGCCCGTATGCAGGGGTGCCTGCACGGGGTGGGAAGGGCCGGCGGCGGGCTGCCTGTGCTCTCTCAGCCGGGGCGGCGGTGGGGGGGCTTGCGGGGGGTGGCTGGGGTCGGCAGGCCGGCCCTGCCGGAGGCCCGTATGCAGGGGTGCCTGCACGGGGTGGGAAGGGCCGGCGGCGGGCTGCCTGTGCTGTCTCAGCCGGGGCGGCGGTGGGGGGGCTTGTGGGGTGTGGCTGGGGGCGGCAGGCCGGCCCTGCCGGAGGCCCGTATGCAGGGGTGCCTGCACGGGGTGGGAAGGGCCGGCGGCGGGCTGCCTGTGCTGTCTCAGCCGGGGCGGCGGTGGAGGGGCCTGTGGCGGGTGGCTGGGGGCGGCAGGCCGGCCCTGCCGGAGGCCCGTATGCAGGGGTGCCTGCACGGGGTGGGAAGGGCCGGCGGCGGGCTGCCTGTGCTCTCTCAGCCGGGGCGGCGGTGGGGGGGCTTGCGGGGGGTGGCTGGGGTCGGCAGGCCGGCCCTGCCGGAGGCCCGTATGCGGGGGTGCCTGCACGGGGTGGGTGGGCCTGCGGCGGGCTGCCTGTGCTCTCTGAGCCGGGGCGGCGGTGGGGGGGGCTTGCGGGGGGTGGCTGGGGTCGGCAGGCCGGCCCTGCCGGAGGCCCGTATGCAGGGGTGCCTGCACGGGGTGGGAAGGGCCGGCGGCGGGCTGCCTGTGATCTCTCAGCCGGGGCGGCGGTGGGGGGGGTTGCGGGGGGTGGCTGGGGGCGGCAGGCCGGCCCTGCCGGAGGCCCGTATGCAGGGGTGCCTGCACGGGGTGGGAAGGGGCGGCGGCGGGCTGCCTGTGCTCTCTCAGCCGGGGCGGCGGTGGGGGGGCTTGCGGGGGGTGGCTGGGGGCGGCAGGCCGGCCCTGCCGGAGGCCCGTTTGCAGGGGTGCCTGCACGGGGGTGGGTTGGGGGGGGCGGCGGGAATTTTTTGGTTTTTGTTGCTTTTTTATTTCTTTTTCCGCTTTTGAAACAGAGACGCCGCCCCGTCCTCGGGCGTTTCAGCCGAGCTGATGGAAAGCGGCGCCCCTTCCCGTCGCTTGCGGGGGGGGGTGGTGCAGGAGGGGGGAGGCGGCGCGCGCCTGAAATTCCCCTCGCCACCCCCCGTTTCCGAGACTTCGCCGTATCTAGTGGAAGGCGCTAAGCTTGGCCGGACTGTCTCGCTGAAGGCTTTCTTACTCTGCATCGGTTCTGACGGTGGGCGAGAAAAAAAAACAAAACCAAAGCAGAGCAGGGAAACAGTTACAAAAAGTTCTTGAGAGCCAGCACCGGCCCGCCCATCGGCAGACGGAGCGGCGCCCGGGGTCAACGAGTGCCACCCTGCTGCTTAGCAACCGGAACCCGAGCCGGCCCGCCCCGCCCACCCGCCGGCAAGGGGCGGGCGCTTCCCCGCGGCAGAAGGGGGAGACAGAGACTGAGAGACGGGGTCGAGGAGCAGGCGGGGAGCCTTGCGCTGAGGTAGGCTGGGGACGGGGCCTCTTTTCCGAGAAGATTGAGGTTTGAGTCGGGGGGGGGGGGGGGGGGGGGGCGGCGGCAGGGGCTGCTTGTGCGCTCTCGGCCGGTGCGGCGGTGGGGGGGTGGCGGGGTGGGGGGGGGCAGCGGAGCGGCCGTGCCGGAGGCCCGTATGCAGGGGTGCCCGCACCGGGGGGGGGGGTGGGGGGGGGGCGGCGGCAGGGGCTGCTTGTGCGCTCTCGGCCGGGGCGGCGGTGGGGGGGGGGGCTTGCGGGTGGGGGTGCGGCGGCCGGGCTGCCGTGCCGGAGGCCCGTTTGCAGGGGTGCCTGCACGGGGGGAGGTGGGGGGGGGGGGGGTGGGTGGGGCGGGGCGGCGGGAATTTTTTGGTTTTTGTTGCTTTTTTATTTTTTTTCCGCTTTTGAAACACAGACGCCGCCCCGCCTTCGGGCGTTTCAGCCGAGCTGATAGAAAGCTGCGCCCCTTCCCGTTGCTTGCGGGGGGGGTTGGTGCCGCGGAAGGGGGTGGCGGGGGGGGCGGGAACGGGACGGGGACGGGGACGGGGACGGGGACGGGGACGGGGACGGGTCTGGCCGACGGGTCTGGACGACAGCGCCCCCCCCACCCCGCGTCCCGGCCGGCCACCACGTCTACCCGGGACCGGGTCGGCGGGGAGGACAGGTCTACCCGGGACCGGTTCGGCGGGGAGGACAGGTCTACCCGACAGCGCCCCCCCCATCGCCCCGCGTCCCGGCCGGCCACCACGTCTACCCGGGACCGGTTCGGCGGGGAGGACAGGTCTACCAGGGACCGGTTCGGCGGGGAGGACAGGTCTACCCGACAGCGCCCCCCCCATCCCGGGTCCCGGCCGGCCACCACGTCTACCCGGGACCGGTTCGGCGGGGAGGACAGGTCTACCCGGGACCGGGTCGGCGGGGAGGACAGGTCTACCCGACCGCGCCCGCCCCCGATCCCGAGTCCCGGCCGGCCACCACGTCTACCCGGGACCGGTTCGGCGGGGAGGACAGGTCTACCCGGGA
>NW_027448926.1:195000-205000 GCF_030867145.1 Opisthocomus hoazin
CACGGCCAGGGCCGCCGGGCAACGCCCGAGTCTGCCGGCTGAGCCGCGGGTGACAAGCGTTCGAGTGCCGGCGACCGCCGCCGGTCTCGGCCCGGCCCTGGAGAAACCCCTCTTGGAGCCTTCGCTCCAGTCGGCAACGGCCACCGGAGCCTGCGGGCAAGCAGCGGCTTCGCGCGGCTTCTGGCAGTCGGAAGCGCCGTGCGCGATAGGTAGGAGGCAGAACGGCCACGGCCAGGGCCGCCGGGCAACGCCCGAGTCTGCCGGCTGAGCCGCGGGTGACAAGCGTTCGAGTGCCGGCGACCGCCGCCCGTCTCGGCCCGGCCCTGGAGAAACCCCTCTTGGAGCCCTCGCTCCAGTCGGCAACGGCCACCGGAGCCTGCGGGCAAGCAGCGGCTTCGCGCGGCTTCTGGCAGTCGGAAGCGCCGTGAGCGATAGGTAGGAGGCAGAACGGCCACGGCCAGGGCCGCCGGGCAACGCCCGAGTCTGCCGGCTGAGCCGCGGGTGACAAGCGTTCGAGTGCCGGCGACCGCCGCCGGTCTCGGCCCGGCCCTGGAGAAACCCCTCTTGGAGCCTTCGCTCCAGTGGGCAACGGCCACCGGAGCCTGCGGGCAAGCAGCGGCTTCGCGCGGCTTCTGGCAGTCGGAAGCGCCGTGCGCGATAGGTAGGAGGCAGAACGGCCACGGCCAGGGCCGCCGGGCAACGCCCGAGTCTGCCGGCTGAGCCGCGGGTGACAAGCGTTCGAGTGCCGGCGACCGCCGCCCGTCTCGGCCCGGCCCTGGAGAAACCCCTCTTGGAGCCCTCGCTCCAGTCGGCAACGGCCACCGGAGCCTGCGGGCAAGCAGCGGCTTCGCGCGGCTTCTGGCAGTCGGAAGCGCCGTGCGCGATAGGTAGGAGGCAGAACGGCCACGGCCAGGGCCGCCGGGCAACGCCCGAGTCTGCCGGCTGAGCCGCGGGTGACAAGCGTTCGAGTGCCGGCGACCGCCGCCGGTCTCGGCCCGGCCCTGGAGAAACCCCTCTTGGAGCCCTCGCTCCAGTCGGCAACGGCCACCGGAGCCTACGGGCAAGCAGCGGCTTCGCACGGCTTCTGGCAGTCGGAAGCGCCGTGCGCGACAGGTAGGAGGCAGAACGGCCACGGCCAGGGCCGCCGGGCAACGCCCGAGTCTGCCGGCTGAGCCGCGGGTGACAAGCGTTCGAGTGCCGGCGACCGCCGCCCGTCTCGGCCCGGCTCTGGAGAAACCCCTCTTGGAGCCCTCGCTCCAGTCGGCAACGGCCACCGGAGCCTGCGGGCAAGCAGCGGCTTCGCGCGGCTTCTGGCAGTCGGAAGCGCCGTGCGCGATAGGTAGGAGGCAGAACGGCCACGGCCATGGCCGCCGTGCAACGCCCGAGTCTGCCGGCTGAACCGCGAGTAGCTGCAGCGGTTCGATGGCGCTGGTCCGCGAGCGCCAGCCCTCTGCCCTAGTATACGGACAGCGAGGTCCCCGGCCCCGGCGGGCTCGAAGAGAACCGTCTTCCCCCAGCGGGGAGGCGCGCGAGCGCCGCCGACTCTTACCATGACGTAACTGGAGGCAGCGCAAAGCAGCGACCCCTTCGGCAGCTCCGAAGAAGAACCGGGCAAGACGTCTACCTGCCAGAACCGCGGTGGAGCCAAAGTCCCGCCGGAGCGAGGTAGACGAGGCATCCCTTTCCGCCGGCAGCTCCGGCGGCCACATCGGGCACACCGGACCCGGCGGACGGTAAAACGGGTAGACCTGGCCTCCCTGCCGGCAGAACGGGTAGACGAGGCCTCCCTGCCTGGAACCGGGTAGACCTGGCATCCCTGCCGGAAGCGGGTAGACCTGGCATCCCTGCCGGTAAAACGGGTAGACCTGGCCTCCCTGCCGGCAGAACGGGTAGACGAGGCCTCCCTGCCTGGAACCGGGTAGACCTGGCATCCCTGCCGGAAGCGGGTAGACCTGGCATCCCTGCCGGTAAAACGGGTAGACCTGGCCTCCCTGCCGGCAGAACGGGTAGACGAGGCCTCCCTGCCTGGAACCGGGTAGACCTGGCATCCCTGCCGGAAGCGGGTAGACCTGGCATCCCTGCCGGCAAAACGGGTAGACCTGGTCTCCCTGCCGCCAAAACGGGTAGACCTGGCCTCCCTGCAGGTAAAACGGGTAGACCTGGCCTCCCTGCCGGCAGAACGGGTAGACCTGGCCTCCCTGCCGCCACAACGGGTAGACCTGGCATCCCTGCCGGCAAAACGGGTAGACCTGGTCTCCCTGCCGGTAAAACGGGTAGACCTGTTCTCCCTGCAGGTAAAACGGGTAGACCTGGCCTCCCTGCCGGTAAAACGGGTAGACCTGGCCTCCCTGCCGGCAGAACGGGTAGACCTGGCATCCCTGCCGGCAAAACGGGTAGACCTGGTCTCCCTGCCGGTAAAACGGGTAGACCTGGTCTCCCTGCAGGTAAAACGGGTAGACCTGTTATCCCTGCTGGCAAAACGGGTAGACCTGGTCTCCCTGCAGCCAGAACGGGTAGACCTGGCATCCCTGCCGGCAAAACGGGTAGACCTGGTCTCCCTGCCGGCAAAAAGGGTAGACCTGTTCTCCCTGCCGCCAGAACGGGTAGACCTGGCCTCCCTGCCGGTAAAACGGGTAGACCTGGTCTCCGTGCAGGTAAAACGGGTAGACCTGGCATCCCTGCCGGCAGAACGGGTAGACCTGGTCTCCCTGCCGGTAAAACGGGTAGACCAGGCCTCCCTGCAGGTAAAACGGGTAGACCTGTTATCCCTGCCGGCAAAACGGGTAGACCTGGCATCCCTGCCGGCAAAACGGGTAGACCTGGTCTCCCTGCCGGTAAATGGGTAGACCTGGTCTCCCTGCCGCTAGAACGGGTAGACCTGGCCTCCCTGCCGGCAGAACGGGTAGACCTGGCCTCCCTGCCGGTAAAACGGGTAGACCTGGCATCCCTGCAGGTAAAACGGGTAGACCTGGCATCCCTGCCGGCAAAACGGGTAGACCTGGTCTCCCTGCCGGTAAAACGGGTAGACCTGTTCTCCCTGCCGGTAAAACGGGTAGACCTGTTCTCCCTGACGCCAGAACGGGTAGACCTGGCATCCCTGCCGGCAAAACGGGTAGACCTGGTCTCCCTGCCGGCAAAAAGGGTAGACCTGTTCTCCCTGCCGCCAGAACGGGTAGACCTGGCCTCCCTGCCGGTAAAACGGGTAGACCTGGTCTCCGTGCAGGTAAAACGGGTAGACCTGGCATCCCTGCCGGCAGAACGGGTAGACCTGGTCTCCCTGCCGCCAGAACGGGTAGACCTGGCATCCCTGCCGGCAAAACGGGTAGACCTGGTCTCCCTGCCGGTAAAACGGGTAGACCTGGCCTCCCTGCAGGTAAAACGGGTAGACCTGTTATCCCTGCCGGCAAAACGGGTAGACCTGGCATCCCTGCCGGCAAAACGGGTAGACCTGGTCTCCCTGCCGGTAAATGGGTAGACCTGGTCTCCCTGCCGCTAGAACGGGTAGACCTGGCCTCCCTGCCGGCAGAACGGGTAGACCTGGCCTCCCTGCCGGTAAAACGGGTAGACCTGGCATCCCTGCAGGTAAAACGGGTAGACCTGGCATCCCTGCCGGCAAAACGGGTAGACCTGGTCTCCCTGCCGGTAAAACGGGTAGACCTGTTCTCCCTGCAGGTAAAACGGGTAGACCTGTTCTCCCTGCCGCCAGAACGGGTAGACCTGGCATCCCTGCCGGCAAAACGGGTAGACCTGGTCTCCCTGCCGGTAAATGGGTAGACCTGGTCTCCCTGCAGGTAAATCGGGTAGACCTGTTATCCCTGCCGGCAAAACGGGTAGACCTGGTCTCCCTGCAGCCAGAACGGGTAGACCTGTTCTCCCTGCCGGCAAAACGGGTAGACCTGGTCTCCCTGCCGGCAAAAAGGGTAGACCTGTTCTCCCTGCCGCCAGAACGGGTAGACCTGGTCTCCCTGCCGGTAAATGGGTAGACCTGGTCTCCCTGCCGGCAATATGGGTAGACCTGGCCTCCCTGCCGCTAGAACGGGTAGACCTGGCATCCCTGCCGGTAAAACGGGTAGACCTGGCCTCCCTGCCGGCAGAAGGGGTAGACCTGGCCTCCCTGCCGGTAAAACGGGTAGACCTGGCATCCCTGCCGGCAGAAGGGGTAGACCTGGCCTCCCTGCCGGCAGAAGGGGTAGACCTGTCCTCCCTGCGGACAGAGCGGGTCGCCCGTGCTGGAGGCCCGTATGCAGGGGTGCCTGCACGGGGTGGGAAGGGCCGGCGGCGGGCTGCCTGTGCTCTCTCAGCCGGGGCGGCGGTGGGGGGGCTTGCGGGGGGTGGCTGGGGTCGGCAGGCCGGCCCTGCCGGAGGCCCGTATGCAGGGGTGCCTGCACGGGGTGGGAAGGGGCGGCGGCGGGGTGCCTGTGCTCTCTCAGCCGGGGCGGCGGTGGGGGGGCTTGCGGGGGTTGTCTGGGGGCGGCAGGCCGGTCCTGCCGGAGGCCCGTATGCAGGGGTGCCTGCACGGGGTGGGAAGGGGCGGCGGCGGGCTGCCTGTGCTGTCTCAGCCGGGGCGGCGGTGGGGGGGCTTGTGGGGGGTGGCTGGGGGCGGCAGGCCGGCCCGGCCGGAGGCCCGTATGCAGGGGTGCCTGCACGGGGTAGGAAGGGCCGGCGGCGGGGTGCCTGTGCTCTCTCAGCCGAGGCGGCGGTGGGGGGGCTTGCGGGGGGTGGCTGGGGGCGGCAGGCCGGCCCTGCCGGAGGCCCGTATGCAGGGGTGCCTGCACGGGGTGGGAAGGGGCAGCGGCGGGCTGCCTGTGCTGTCTCAGCCGGGGCGGCGGTGGGGGGGCCTGCGGCGGGTGGCTGGGGGCGGCAGGCCGGCCCTGCCGGAGGCCCGTATGCAGGGGTGCCTGCACGGGGTGGGAAGGGCCGGCGGCGGGCTGCCTGTGCTGTCTCAGCCGGGGCGGCGGTGGGGGGGCTTGCGGAGGGGTGGCTGGGGTCGGCAGGCCGGCCCTGCCGGAGGCCCGTATGCAGGGGTGCCTGCACGGGGTGGGAAGGGCCGGCGGCGGGCTGCCTGTGCTGTCTCAGCCGGGGCGGCGGTGGGGGGGCTTGCGGGGGGTGGCTGGGGGCGGCAGGCCGGCCCTGCCGGAGGCCCGTATGCAGGGGTGCCTGCACGGGGTGGGAAGGGCCGGCGGCGGGCTGCCTGTGCTGTCTCAGCCATGGCGGCGGTGGGGGGGGTTGCGGGGGGTGGCTGGGGGCGGCAGGCCGGCCCTGCCGGAGGCCCGTATGCAGGGGTGCCTGCACGGGGTGGGAAGGGCCGGCGGCGGGCTGCCTGTGCTGTCTCAGTCGGGGCGGCGGTGGGGGGGCTTGCGGGGGGTGGCTGGGGTCGGCAGGCCGGCCCTGCCGGAGGCCCGTATGCAGGGGTGCCTGCACGGGGTGGGTGGGCCTGCGGCGGGCTGCCTGTGCTCTCTGAGCCGGGGCGGCGGTGGGGGGGGCTTGCGGGGGGTGGCTGGGGTCGGCAGGCCGGCCCTGCCGGAGGCCCGTATGCAGGGGTGCCTGCACGGGGTGGGAAGGGCCGGCGGCGGGCTGCCTGTGCTCTCTCAGCCGGGGCGGCGGTGGGGGGGGTTGCGGGGGGTGGCTGTGGGCGGCAGGCCGGCCCTGCCGGAGGCCCGTATGCAGGGGTGCCTGCACGGGGTGGGAAGGGCCGGCGGCGGGCTGCCTGTGCTGTCTCAGCCGGGGCGGCGGTGGAGGGGCCTGTGGCGGGTGGCTGGGGGCGGCAGGCCGGCCCTGCCGGAGGCCCGTATGCAGGGGTGCCTGCACGGGGTGGGAAGGGCCGGCGGCGGGCTGCCTGTGCTCTCTCAGCCGGGGCGGCGGTGGGGGGGCTTGCGGGGGGTGGCTGGGGTCGGCAGGCCGGCCCTGCCGGAGGCCCGTATGCAGGGGTGCCTGCACGGGGTGGGAAGGGCCGGCGGCGGGCTGCCTGTGCTGTCTCAGCCGGGGCGGCGGTGGGGGGGCTTGTGGGGGGTGGCTGGGGTCGGCAGGCCGGCCCTGCCGGAGGCCCGTATGCAGGGGTGCCTGCACGGGGTGGGAAGGGCCGGCGGCGGGCTGCCTGTGCTCTCTCACCTGGGGCGGCGGTGGGGGGGGTTGCGGGGGGTGGCTGGGGGCGGCAGGCCGGCCCTGCCGGAGGCCCGTATGCAGGGGTGCCTGCACGGGGTGGGAAGGGCCGGCGGCGGGCTGCCTGTGCTGTCTCAGTCGGGGCGGCGGTGGGGGGGCTTGCGGGGGGTGGCTGGGGTCGGCAGGCCGGCCCTGCCGGAGGCCCGTATGCAGGGGTGCCTGCACGGGGTGGGTGGGCCTGCGGCGGGCTGCCTGTGCTCTCTGAGCCGGGGCGGCGGTGGGGGGGCTTGTGGGGGGTGGCTGGGGGCGGCAGGCCGGCCCGGCCGGAGGCCCGTATGCAGGGGTGCCTGCACGGGGTAGGAAGGGCCGGCGGCGGGGTGCCTGTGCTCTCTCAGCCGAGGCGGCGGTGGGGGGGCTTGCGGGGGGTGGCTGGGGGCGGCAGGCCGGCCCTGCCGGAGGCCCGTATGCAGGGGTGCCTGCACGGGGTGGGTGGGCCTGCGGCGGGCTGCCTGTGCTCTCTGAGCCGGGGCGGCGGTGGGGGGGGCTTGCGGGGGGTGGCTGGGGTCGGCAGGCCGGCCCTGCCGGAGGCCCGTATGCAGGGGTGCCTGCACGGGGTGGGAAGGGCCGGCGGCGGGCTGCCTGTGATCTCTCAGCCGGGGCGGCGGTGGGGGGGGTTGCGGGGGGTGGCTGGGGGCGGCAGGCCGGCCCTGCCGGAGGCCCGTATGCAGGGGTGCCTGCACGGGGTGGGAAGGGCCGGCGGCGGGCTGCCTGTGCTGTCTCAGTCGGGGCGGCGGTGGGGGGGCTTGCGGGGGGTGGCTGGGGTCGGCAGGCCGGCCCTGCCGGAGGCCCGTATGCAGGGGTGCCTGCACGGGGTGGGTGGGCCTGCGGCGGGCTGCCTGTGCTCTCTGAGCCGGGGCGGCGGTGGGGGGGGCTTGCGGGGGGTGGCTGGGGTCGGCAGGCCGGCCCTGCCGGAGGCCCGTATGCAGGGGTGCCTGCACGGGGTGGGAAGGGCCGGCGGCGGGCTGCCTGTGATCTCTCAGCCGGGGCGGCGGTGGGGGGGCTTGCGGGGGGTGGCTGGGGTCGGCAGGCCGGCCCTGCCGGAGGCCCGTATGCAGGGGTGCCTGCACGGGGTGGGTGGGCCTGCGGCGGGCTGCCTGTGCTCTCTGAGCCGGGGCGGCGGTGGGGGGGGCTTGCGGGGGGTGGCTGGGGGCGGCAGGCCGGCCCTGCCGGAGGCCCGTATGCAGGGGTGCCTGCACGGGGTGGGTGGGCCTGCGGCGGGCTGCCTGTGCTCTCTGAGCCGGGGCGGCGGTGGGGGGGGTTGCGGGGGGTGGCTGTGGGCGGCAGGCCGGCCCTGCCGGAGGCCCGTATGCAGGGGTGCCTGCACGGGGTGGGAAGGGCCGGCGGCGGGCTGCCTGTGCTGTCTCAGCCGGGGCGGCGGTGGGGGGGCCTGTGGCGGGTGGCTGGGGGCGGCAGGCCGGCCCTGCCGGAGGCCCGTATGCAGGGGTGCCTGCACGGGGTGGGAAGGGCCGGCGGCGGGCTGCCTGTGCTCTCTCAGCCGGGGCGGCGGTGGGGGGGCTTGCGGGGGGTGGCTGGGGTCGGCAGGCCGGCCCTGCCGGAGGCCCGTATGCAGGGGTGCCTGCACGGGGTGGGAAGGGCCGGCGGCGGGCTGCCTGTGCTGTCTCAGCCGGGGCGGCGGTGGGGGGGCTTGTGGGGTGTGGCTGGGGGCGGCAGGCCGGCCCTGCCGGAGGCCCGTATGCAGGGGTGCCTGCACGGGGTGGGAAGGGCCGGCGGCGGGCTGCCTGTGATCTCTCAGCCGGGGCGGCGGTGGGGGGGCTTGCGGGGGGTGGCTGGGGTCGGCAGGCCGGCCCTGCCGGAGGCCCGTATGCAGGGGTGCCTGCACGGGGTGGGTGGGCCTGCGGCGGGCTGCCTGTGCTCTCTGAGCCGGGGCGGCGGTGGGGGGGGCTTGCGGGGGGTGGCTGGGGGCGGCAGGCCGGCCCTGCCGGAGGCCCGTATGCAGGGGTGCCTGCACGGGGTGGGTGGGCCTGCGGCGGGCTGCCTGTGCTCTCTGAGCCGGGGCGGCGGTGGGGGGGGTTGCGGGGGGTGGCTGTGGGCGGCAGGCCGGCCCTGCCGGAGGCCCGTATGCAGGGGTGCCTGCACGGGGTGGGAAGGGCCGGCGGCGGGCTGCCTGTGCTGTCTCAGCCGGGGCGGCGGTGGGGGGGGCCTGTGGCGGGTGGCTGGGGGCGGCAGGCCGGCCCTGCCGGAGGCCCGTATGCAGGGGTGCCTGCACGGGGTGGGAAGGGCCGGCGGCGGGCTGCCTGTGCTCTCTCAGCCGGGGCGGCGGTGGGGGGGCTTGCGGGGGGTGGCTGGGGTCGGCAGGCCGGCCCTGCCGGAGGCCCGTATGCAGGGGTGCCTGCACGGGGTGGGAAGGGCCGGCGGCGGGCTGCCTGTGCTGTCTCAGCCGGGGCGGCGGTGGGGGGGCTTGTGGGGTGTGGCTGGGGGCGGCAGGCCGGCCCTGCCGGAGGCCCGTATGCAGGGGTGCCTGCACGGGGTGGGAAGGGCCGGCGGCGGGCTGCCTGTGCTGTCTCAGCCGGGGCGGCGGTGGAGGGGCCTGTGGCGGGTGGCTGGGGGCGGCAGGCCGGCCCTGCCGGAGGCCCGTATGCAGGGGTGCCTGCACGGGGTGGGAAGGGCCGGCGGCGGGCTGCCTGTGCTCTCTCAGCCGGGGCGGCGGTGGGGGGGCTTGCGGGGGGTGGCTGGGGTCGGCAGGCCGGCCCTGCCGGAGGCCCGTATGCGGGGGTGCCTGCACGGGGTGGGTGGGCCTGCGGCGGGCTGCCTGTGCTCTCTGAGCCGGGGCGGCGGTGGGGGGGGCTTGCGGGGGGTGGCTGGGGTCGGCAGGCCGGCCCTGCCGGAGGCCCGTATGCAGGGGTGCCTGCACGGGGTGGGAAGGGCCGGCGGCGGGCTGCCTGTGATCTCTCAGCCGGGGCGGCGGTGGGGGGGGTTGCGGGGGGTGGCTGGGGGCGGCAGGCCGGCCCTGCCGGAGGCCCGTATGCAGGGGTGCCTGCACGGGGTGGGAAGGGCCGGCGGCGGGCTGCCTGTGCTGTCTCAGTCGGGGCGGCGGTGGGGGGGCTTGCGGGGGGTGGCTGGGGGCGGCAGGCCGGCCCTGCCGGAGGCCCGTATGCAGGGGTGCCTGCACGGGGTGGGTGGGCCTGCGGCGGGCTGCCTGTGCTCTCTCAGCCGGGGCGGCGGTGGGGGGGGCTTGCGGGGGGTGGCTGGGGTCGGCAGGCCGGCCCTGCCGGAGGCCCGTATGCAGGGGTGCCTGCACGGGGTGGGAAGGGCCGGCGGCGGGCTGCCTGTGATCTCTCAGCCGGGGCGGCGGTGGGGGGGGTTGCGGGGGGTGGCTGGGGGCGGCAGGCCGGCCCTGCCGGAGGCCCGTTTGCAGGGGTGCCTGCACGGGGGTGGGTTGGGGGGGGCGGCGGGAATTTTTTGGTTTTTGTTGCTTTTTTATTTCTTTTTCCGCTTTTGAAACAGAGACGCCGCCCCGTCCTCGGGCGTTTCAGCCGAGCTGATGGAAAGCGGCGCCCCTTCCCGTCGCTTGCGGGGGGGGGTGGTGCAGGAGGGGGGAGGCGGCGCGCGCCTGAAATTCCCCTCGCCACCCCCCGTTTCCGAGACTTCGCCGTATCTAGTGGAAGGCGCTAAGCTTGGCCGGACTGTCTCGCTGAAGGCTTTCTTACTCTGCATCGGTTCTGACGGTGGGCGAGAAAAAAAAACAAAACCAAAGCAGAGCAGGGAAACAGTTACAAAAAGTTCTTGAGAGCCAGCACCGGCCCGCCCATCGGCAGACGGAGCGGCGCCCGGGGTCAACGAGTGCCACCCTGCTGCTTAGCAACCGGAACCCGAGCCGGCC
>NW_027448927.1:0-39354 GCF_030867145.1 Opisthocomus hoazin
TCATTTTTAGGGGAGGGATGGGCGGGGTAGCCGCCCTATCTCCCCGAGTTTGCGGGGTTTTTTGGTTTGTTTGATTTTTTTGTTTTTAATTTCCCCCCCTTTTGGGACTTTCAGTGACTTCTGTCAAAAGCGTTTCCTCCTCACCCTTTAGCGCCAGAATTCGACCCATTATCCCCCCCTTCCCATCTCTCCCCTAGATAGGAGCGATGCTGGAGCCCGGCTTCCCCCCCCCTCCCCCCGCAGAATTAACCCCCGAGCCCCCGAGCTTTATCTGGCGGCTGGTGGCGAGCTTGGGGCTAATTGCTCCAACAATGGGCTCCATTAACGCCGAGTTGTCACTGGAAACCCTGCTGGGGGCTGCTGGGGGGGGGGGGCGGTGCGTGAGGTGAGGGATCTGCGGCCACAGCCTGGGGACAGGACGGTCAAGGCCAGCGCTCCTCGCAAAACCCTCGGGGATCACAGATTAGTCCGAGGAGAGGGGAAAAATGATGGGTTTCGCTCTTTTTTTTTTCCCCTTCTCTATTTTTTTTCTTAGAGGGGGAAGAGTTTTTGCTTTCCCTACTGCGGTTTCCCGCCGGCTGGGAAGGGATAGACAAATCCCGGCTGTGAGACCGGGATGAAAATGCAGAGAAAGGCTGAGAAAACTTGATTTGAAAGCGGGTGTCCTCCTCCCGAAATTGGGGCTGGGGCTGCGGGGGAAGGCGGCGCGCAGGGTCCCGCCGTGCCACCCCCTGTCCGTCCCCCGTCGGAGCTCTTCCCACCTTCTTCCCACCTGACACTGATGAGACTTGGTATAGCCGTTGATTATTTTATTTTAGTTTATTATATTTATTTTATTTTATTTTATTTTATTTTATTTTATTTTATTTTAATTTTAATTATTTTATTTTATTTTATATTTTTATTAATTTATTTTATTATTTTATTTTATTTGGTTTTATTTTATTTAATTTTCTTTTATTTCATTTTATTTTTGTTTACTTCACATTGTATTTTTCGCCAAACGTTCCGTGCCCCCAAACAGCTGAAGCAAAGCGATTTCAGGAGCCTTGCACTACCCCGGGACAGGGGGAAAGGCGCTTTTTTCTTGATGGCTTCGCAGTTTTGTGACCTCTAGACGGAAATTCCCCTCCCGTGATCCCAGGGCTGTAGGTCCCAGGGCTGTAACTGCGAGAGGGGGAGTTGGAATCTCAGCTCACCTGCCCAAAGATCCCAGCGCGGCACTAAGATATCCTCCCCCCCTCCCAAGACGTTAAAAGAGATTTCTTTTTTTAAGTGACTTTTCCAGGAGCTGGAGAGCAGCCTCCCCCGCAGGGTCCACTTAGAGTCTGGGGAAATTAGGGGAGCGGGGATAAAGGGGCAAAAAGGGGGGAGACACCTCGGCATCGCGTCCGTAAAACGCATTAAAGCTGGGGGGGGGGGGGTGTAGGGTGGTGTGGGGGAGAAGTTCGTTCTGCTGCCTGCAAATAAACGCGCTGCAAATGATGCGCCCCTCTTTACTGTCCCCCTCCTCTCGGAGAAATACCCCCTCCCCAAGGAGGAGGGGTGGGCAAAGGACACCCCCCCTCCCCGGTGCTGGGGGCACCCCGCCGCCCCCCCCACCCCTCCGAGAGGAGAGGGAGTCGGAGGGGCATCCCGGCCAGGAAAAATCAGGAAAAAATCAGGAAAAATCGAGCTGTTTCCCCCCCCCTTTTCACCCTCAGCGCACCCCAAAATCTGGGGTAGGGAAGGGAGGGGGTACCCTGCTAAATAAACAAGCTGCAGGCAAAGCGGTTTCTGCCGAGTTTGGGGGGGGGGGGAGAGGAAACACGAGCTTTCCCGGAGGAGTTAAAGCCCCCGGGATCGGGATGGTCATGAGCATCCCGCCCCCGGGACTCCCCCTCACTCTCCCCGTCCTCCTAATGGGCTGCGGGGTGCAGTGCCCGGCCCCCCCCGGCTCTCAGCCCCGGCCAGGCTGGGCAGCGAGGGGCAGCGCCGAGCCCCGGGGGGGGGGGGGCGGACAGGGCCTGGCACCCCCACCCCGGCTTGTCCCGTATGTGTGTCCCCCCCCCAGTGCTCCCAGCCGGGCACGTTGTCCCCGCTCCCCCAGTCTGGGCTGTGCCGACCCCAACGCACGGCTGGTTCCCCGGCGTTCATACTTGCCCCAAACCGTATATATATGTATGTATACATAAAATACATATATATATTTTAAATAAAATAAATATATGTATGCGCGTCCCCACCGAGAAACACGCAAGCTCGGCGGTACTTCTCTGTCCCCACGCCCCACGGCGGGTGGCCGACACCGGGGGCTTAAAACCGGGGCTGAAAATGGGCGCAAGGACGCGGAGCAGCCGTCGGCGGGAGCGGGGACCGGCCGCAGAGGCTTTGCCGGCTGCGGGTCGAGCCCAGCCCCGGACACCGCCCCGGCGGGGGCAACGGCGACGGCTGCGGAGCCCCGGTTTTTCATTAGACCCCCCCCCCGGTATAAAAGCTCCGGAGAGGCAGACGCTCTCCCCGCCAGCGTGCGGGGAGACAGCGCGCACGGGCACCCTGTGAGTGACTTATTCTAGTTCTTTTTTTTTCTCCTTCCCCCTTCCCCATTTCTCCTCTTTCTCTTCTCTTCTCTTTATCTTCTCTTTCTCTGTCTATTCTCTTTCTCTTCTCTCTTTTTTCCTCCTTTTTCTCTCTTCTCTCTTTTTTCCTCCTTTTTTCTCTCTTCTCTCTTTTTTCCTCCTTTCTTTCTTCTCTTCCTTCCTTTTTTCCTCCTTGTTTTCTTTCTCCTTTCCTTTTTTCCTCTTTTTTCTTTTCTCCTTTCCTATTTCCTCTTCTTTCTTTTCGTCTTTCTTTTCGTCTTTCGTCTTTCTTTTCTTCTTTGTTTTCGTCTTTCTTCTTTCTTTTCGTCTTTCTTTTCTTTCTTCTTTCTTTTCGTCTTTCTCTTCTTCTTTCTTCTTTCTTTTCGTCTTTCTTTTCTTTCTTCTTTCTTTTCGTCTTTCTCTTCCTCTTTCTTCTTTCTTTTCGTCTTTCTCTTCTTCTTTCTTCTTTCTTTTCGTCTTTCTTTTACTTTCTACCTGTCTTTCCTTTCTCTCTGCGTCTTTTGTCATTCTCTCTCTCTTTTCGCTCCCCCGTCTTTCCCTCCTCCTTTTTCTTTCTCCCTTTTCTCTCTTTTCCCTCTCTCTTTTTCCCTCTTCCCTTTCTCCCTCTGTCTCTCTTTTCTCTGTTCCTCTCCCATTCTTCCTTTCCCCTCCCTCCCCCCCTTGCCTGTCCCTCGGTGCCGGGGTTGTCCCTTGGCCGGTGCCCCGGGGGGAAGCCCGGGGCCGTGCCGCGCCGTTGCGCTCCGGGCCGTGCTGGGCCAGCCCAGGTCGCTCGGGGCCGGGCCGTGCCGCGGTGCCGGCGGGGCCGCTAGGGGATGCCCTGGCTCAACGCAGCGGCCGGGCCGGCCGGCGGAGGAGCGGGCGCGCAGCCAATCAGCTCCTCCCGGGGCCGGCGCCCCAGTTCCTGCTCGCCCCCCATTGGCTGCGGCGGGCGCGGCGGCGGCCCCCGGCGGGCGGCGGGAGGCGCTGCGGGCGCTGAGCTCGGCGGGGCCGGGGGGGGTGCGTCCCGCAGCCCCTCCTCGGGCCGGGACCCCTGCTTCTCCCCTGCCCCGAGCAGCCTCCCCGTCTCTGTTCGCGCACCACTGCAATCTCCAGCGGAACTGGGAAGGGGAGAAAAAACAACCACCCCAAACCCGTACTTTTTCCAAACGCGGCCGTTTCTCTGCGCTTATCTCCTTAAAATCCGGAAAATGAATTCCTTTATAGGACGGAGAGGCTCAAAAAGCGCCCGTGTGGGTTTATTTCAGGTGGCCAGCGCGCTCCCCCCCCCCCCGGAGGTCCCGCACCTGCCTGCTCATCGCCGGCTCCGCTCCCGGGGGGCTCCGGGTCCCTCTGGCATCCCCCGGGGGTGTCGGGAGGAGAAACCACCCGCTCCCCCCCCGAGGCGCGATCTCCCAGAGCGGCCACTCGCAGAGTTTCACGGCCGACGGAAAAGTTATTCTCCCTCCTTAAAAAGGGAGAATTAAAAAAATAAAATAAAAATAGGGGGGAAAACAAGTAAAAGAAGTTGGTAGCAGGGGGGTTCCCGCGGGGGCGGCCGGTGCGCCCGTCGGTCCCCTCCTCAGGCGGGGACAGGCTCCGCCTCCCCCGGGCTTATGACACTGGAACCTCCTTAAGTTGCGTCTCGCCACAGCTGTCTGTAAGCACTGAGCCGGCTGGCGCCATCCTGCTCCTTTCAGAAAGAATGCCTTCCCTGTAGAAAAAAAAAAAAGAAAGAAAAGAAAAAAAAAAGGAAGAGAGCGAGGGAGGAAAAAAATCAGGAAAAAAAAATAATAGGGCGAGCGAGCGAGCACAATCCGATCCGATCAAGCACTTTCAGCTTCATCCCTCCCGGGTCACATACTGCTTCTCCAACAGGTTTGTGCGGAATTTCTTTAGCAACTTGCCGCTTTTAAAAAATTATTTTTTCCTTTCTCCCCCCCTCCTTTTCCCCTGGCTCCTTCCCTTCACCCTCACTCTCTTCTCCATCGCTTTACCCACCCCCCCCTCAATTTCCCCCCCCCCCCTTTCTCTTCTCCCCCTCTCTCCCCCCCTCTCTCGGTTGCACAATAATTAATGAGCAATCAAAGTGACTCTCGGCTGCAGAGCAGCGAATGGCACAAGTTCTCACCGGCTTAAGCCGCTGGAGCTTCTCAGGTGCAAAAGCAGCAAATAAACAAATAAACAAACAGCCGCGACGACAAAAAAAAAGAAAAAAAAAAAAAAAGCAAGAGTTAAGAGCAGAGGCGGCAGGAGCGCGGTGAGAGCTGCCGGGCTGCGCTCCGAGCCGGGAGAGGAGAGAGCGAAAGAGAAAGAGGAGCTGGGGAGAGGTGGGTCCAGGGCAGAGCGGGCTCTTCCCAGGGATGGCTGCCGAGCGATGGGATGGGTTTACTCCTGCCTAAAAAGTCAGGTGCTAAAGTTCAGAACTTCTCAAGCGCGTTTCCTCTCTCTGCCTCTCCCTCTCTCTCTCTCTCTCTCTGCTCCTTCCCTTTCCTCTTTCTCGTTACAGGTGATCAAAGAAGAGAAACATCTGCAAAACAGCGGAAGACACCGAGGGGATCTCACTTTGCAGAGATTTTTTTCCCCCCTGAGTTTATTTGTTTTCCCTTTTTTTCTTTTTTTTTTTAATTATTTTTTCCTTTTTTTCCCCCTCTCTTTTTTTTTTTTTTTTTTTCCTGGAATCAATCGTTTATTACCATAACCCCCCACCCCCCTCCACTTTAAACCAAACCTAACCAGCAACACCCCCAAACTCGCAGAGCACTTTCCCCCCCCCCCTCCCCGCATAACTCCAGCACCGTCTCCCCCTCCCATCTCAAGCCCTCCGCGCCTTGCTGAGGAGGAGGAGGAAGAGCAGCGGCGGAGCAGCGAGCGCGGAAGATGGAGGTCTCCACGGACCAGCCGCGGTGGGTGAGCCACCACCACCCGGCCGTGCTCAATGGGCAGCACCCGGACTCGCACCACCCCACGCTTGGCCATACCTACATGGACCCCACGCAGTATCCTCTCGCCGAGGAAGTGGATGTACTTTTTAACATCGACGGACAAGGCAACCCCCGTCCCCCCCTACTACGGCAACTCCGTCAGAGCCACCGTGCAGAGATACCCCGCGGCCCACCACGGTGAGTGTCCCCGGCGAGACCCCGGCTCCCGCGCCGGCTCCGCGCTGCCCCGGGCCCCGCTCCGCTCCTGCCGTCGGGCAGACCCCGGCTCCGCTCCTTGCCGGCAGGGAAATCGCGCCACGGGTGGATTTTGGGGCTGGCTTGTTGGAAATCGGTCAGAATCCAGGAATCCTTCTTTTCTTTCCTTGCTTTCTTTCTTATATTTTCTCTTTCTCTTCTCTCTTTCTCTCTCTCTCTCTCTTTCTCTCTCTCTCTTTCCTTCTCTCTCTCTTTTTCTCTTTCCTTCTCTCTCTTTTTCTCTTTCCTTCTCTCTCTTTTTCTCTTTCCTTCTCTTTCCTTCTCTCTCTTTCTCTCTCTTCTCTCTCTCTTTCTCTCTCTCTTCTCTCCTCTTTCTCTCTCTTTCTCTCTCTTTCTCTCTCTTTCTCTCTCTCTTTCTCTCTCTCTCTTCTCTCTCTTTCTCTCTTTTTCTCTCTTTTTCTCTCTTTCTCTCTCTCTCTCTCTCTCTCTCTCTCGCTTTCTCTCTCTCTTTCTCTCGCTTTCTCGCTCTCTTTCTCTTTCTCTCGCTTTCTCTCTCTTTTTTCTTCTTTTCCTTTCTTTCTGTCACTCTTTCTGTCACTCTGTCACTCTCTTTCGTTCTCTCTTTCTTTCTGTCACTCTTTCTCTCTTTCTCTTGCTCTCTTTCTCTCCTCTCTTATCTCCCTCCCTTCTCTCCACTCTCTCCCTTTTCCCCTCTCTCTTGCTCTCCTTCTTTCTCTTTCTTTCCCTTTCATCTTTCTCTTGTTTTCCTCCTCTTCCCCCCTCTCTTTCACTTCAGCGTGTCCCCCCCTCTTTAGTTAGGTTAACAGTTAGGGTTTTCATACAGTGTTTAGTTTTTGCACGATTAAGCTGCTCTGGAGAAGAAAAGCAAACTGGAGAGCAGGGGTGTGAAAATGACCCTGCTGTCCTCACGCTTGGGCTATTTCATTCGCTCTTGGTGAGCTTGTTAGGCTTGGGTCGAAAGTTTCTGCACATGCACCCAGGGCCGCACTGCAGCCTGTGCTGAAAACAAGCAACAAAAAACCCCCAGTCCTTTGGTGTAATTAGGTGTCAAACCTGGTGTGTTTTCCTGTGGGTCCTGCAGGAAGGTAGCGATCCAGAATGTGAATTTTGTTCCTGGGTCACAGCTTTTAGAGAGGAGGTGAAATACCTGGGCCGATGGGGCCCAGGTCCGCAGAGAGATGAGTGCTTTGGTGCCATCTTTTTATGAAGAATCGAAGAGATCCTGTGTTTATAGCAGGACTTTAACCTGTATGGTTAAAAAATAGGGAAAAGAGAAACATAAAAAAAGGAGGGAAAAAAGCAGATGCTGCTTTGTGCAGCCAGAGAGTGACCTCTGTCATGGCGAAACCTGAAAGCCCGAGGTTTGCAGGGGAAATCGCCCCAAAATGAAGGAGAAGAAATTGGGATGAGCGAGTGGAGATGGAGCCGAGCCGGGTGCAGGGGGCTGCTCCCAGCCCTCAGCTACTTGTTGAGTGCGAGCCTGCATTAGGCTCCGCTCAGTAACTGCATTGTTCTGCTATTAGTCCCTTTAAAACAATTATTTCTAAGGATCAGCAGCCTTTGTCCTTTCTTTTTTCTTTCCTTTTCACTTCTTTTTTCCAACATATCAGCAGAAAGTGGAAATGCGGTCTCTCTGATCTAGCTTGAATATTATTTACTATGCTACTTCCTGGAGAAGATAATGAATCTTGACCCTTTCTGTTCGTAACCCACCTTCCCTTCCTTTCGAGCAGTTACTTTCAATATTGTTCACAAATGTCTGCTACGGTGAAAACTAGCTTGGAGATTTTCTAGAGGCACACAAGCTCCCATGCAAACGCACGCGTCCACACTGCCCCAGCTCTGTAGCTATCTGTGGCTCTGTAGATCTGTGTTTGCATCTCTCCTGTATATTTAGCAGTCTCTACACACATATCACAATACCTACAGAGGTTAAGGCTCTCTAGATGTCAATGCGTTTGCAGGGCTTTATTAGCAGGCATGAACTTGCTCTCCTCCAGGTGAATAACTGTGTTTTTCAGCTTACGGAGATACGTTCAAGTTGCTGTGGATTGGGGTAGGTTTGATTCTTGGGAGATAGATATATATATATTTTTTTTTAACAAAGGCAGCGATTAATTTAAAATATTAGGTACCATCCCTTAAAAGCATTTATAACCAAATTAAAAAATGTTTCACTGAGTAAATCTGATGGAGTGTTTTTTTTTTTTTTTTGCACAGTCCAGGTCTGTATTTTAAAACACAAGCGAAGGGTCTCTTGTCATAGGAAGGGGATGGAGAATTTCTTTTAAGACAGTTGGTACTCTCTGCGTGTGTCATAACGCCACGAAAAAGCCGTCTAACATTTATGTGCAGCCTTCTGGAAGAAAAAAGGACAAGCCAGGCGTTTTGCAAAGTTTAGCAGCTCTATTGGAAAAGTCCTTCTCACGTCTGTGGGCATCTTCTGGTCTTCTTCGTTTGGCCAGAATATTCCCACGATTTGTAGCCCACGGCTGCGTTCGGGAAATTTTTTTCCAGCTAATTAAAAAAAAAAAAAAAGATTTCTGCAGTCTGGACTTGGCAATTTCACGCAGGATCTTCGCTTCAAAGTCCGCGTGGGATTGTCTGGAAGAGGGACAGAGTGAAGTGGGGCTCGCCAAAATTCCGTGTCCCAGGGCTGGCATCCCTGCTCGGGGGGGTCCCGGCCCGGAGACCCCGTCCTGAGCAGGCTCGGGGCAGCCACCTGGGGCTATCGCGACTATCAAATTTTAATTTTTACAGGGGAGAAGGGGTTTGCATCAGATGTAATTTTGCTTGCTCCCCCCCCCCCCACCTCATGCTGAGCCCTTTGGGAAGGCGGGAAGGGGGAACACAGCCCGGCACCCCCCCGGGGGAGTTTGCCGGGGTGGCAAAGGGAGTGTAACGGGGGTTTCGCTGTGCTTTCTCCGAGCAGGGAGCCAGGTGTGCCGCCCCCCGCTGCTGCACGGCTCGCTGCCCTGGCTGGACGGGAGCAAGGCTCTGAGCAGCCACCACAGCGCTTCCCCCTGGAACCTCAGCCCTTTCTCCAAGACATCCATCCATCACAGCTCACCGGGACCCCTTTCCGTCTACCCACCCGCCTCCTCTTCCACTTTATCCGCCGGTCACTCCAGCCCGCACCTTTTCACCTTCCCACCGACCCCTCCTAAAGATGTGTCCCCGGATCCGTCCATCTCCACCCCCGGCTCCACCGGCTCCACCCGGCAGGACGAGAAGGAATGCATCAAATACCAGGTGTCCCTGGCCGACACCATGAAGCTGGAGTCCTCTCACTCTCGGAGCAGCATGGCCTCTTTAGGAGGAGCCACCTCCTCCGCTCACCACCCCATCACTACCTACCCACCGTATGTCCCAGAATATGGCTCTGGACTTTTCCCCCCCAGTAGCCTCTTAGGAGGATCGCCGACGGGGTTCGGGTGTAAATCGCGACCGAAAGCACGGTCAAGCACAGGTAGGGCTTTTGGCTTCTTCACCTTCCCCCCCTTCTTCGGGAGAGGAAAAAACGGGGGGGAAAGCGGGAGGGAGGCGAAAGGGGAGAGGCTGCTCCCCGCTCTCCTCACGCAGAGGGATGCACGCAACCATCCGGGGGATGAAGCCCCCCCGGGGTGGGGGGCACGACTTCACCCTCCCCACAGGTTGCCCTTCGGAGTTTTATAGCCAGTTTCCCCTTGTCCATCCCGGGCTGGGGGTACAGCCCCAGGCTCGCCGGCCCGACAGCCCGAACCTCGCCTCGCTGCCCCGGGGGGCGATGCAGCACCCCCCCCCCCCCCCCCCCCCCCCAGCCCCCAGCGCCCAGCGCCCAGGGTGCTCTCAGCTGGGGCTCCGGGGGAGGAAGCGAAACCGAGGGAACCGCAGCATTAGTGTTATCTCTCTGTATTTTAATAATGGTACTAAATCCCTGCCAACTTCCCCCGCCTGCCCTCCGCCTCGCTCTTCCCAGGGCCTCTTCCCATTCCCGGAGACCCGGGGAGGGTTTTCCCTGGGGGTGGGGAAGAATTCGCCCACGTAGCCCCCAGCCCCATCCAGCTCCATCCCAGGGTCTTTCATCTCCCCCAAAGCAAAACCCCAAAAGCATCCTCCTGGGGGGTGGGGGGGAGCTCGGGGTGTCCCCTCCGCGGAGGGGCACGTGGGGCTGCGCGGTTGCGGGCTTGGATGTTTGTGTGAGCTGAGGGGTGCGCGGTCCTGTGCGTGTGCGCAGAGGAAAGGGCCATTAGTCAAAACTCTTTTTTTTTTCTTTTTTTTTTCTATTTTTTTTTTCTATTTTTTTTTTTTTTTCCGAGGAGGCTGCTGCAGGGTTGCCTGGCATGAATGAGATCAGTTTTCAGGGTTTTTCCAGGGTGACATTTACTCTGTCTGTCTGAGCAGGGACTGTCTCTATTTAGCTGATATGTTTGAGCTAATCCAATTATTTTCAGACTGCTGCACGCGACAGTTGCATTGTTTATCCAGCGCCAGGAACTTTAATAGAGTCCGGATGCGGTTAGAGTGACAAAAAAACCCAGACCTGTATGTTTTGTACATGAAAGCAGGAGAGAGAGAGAGAGAGATACGGAGTGAAACAAAAGAGAGGGACAGAGACTCCAACAGCCCCGGAGCGGCTGCCCCGTTTAACCGGAGAGGAACAAAACCACCCGGGTATTAGCGGGAGCGGCTCCCCGCCTGGCCCCGGGACGGACCGGGTGCTGTGTCGGGGTAGGGACCGGTTTGTCCTCGTCCCCCCCGGTGCAAACCGGGAGATACTGCGCTCCCCCGGCAGCCCCGACCCCCGCCGAGGCGCAGCTCCCGCCGGGGCACCGGCTGGGCGCTATTTTCAAACCGTCTTCCCCCCACCTCCCCGCCCTCCCCCGCCTCTTGTTTTCCTTTTGCCACTTTCTGTTACTTTACCTTCTAGAGAGACATCTGCGGTTCGTGATAAACCAACCCCAGGAGCAACACCTTTTTTTTTTTTCTTTTCTTTTTAATTTAAAAAGTTGATTTTTAGCAAGGTGGGAAGCTCGTAGACAAGGGGGTTTAGTGCTGGAGGAAAAGGAGGGAGGGGGTGTTTTTGCAGGATGAAAGAGGGAGAAACGACTGCAAATGCCCTTTTTAAATTTTTTTTTGGGGGGAGTGGTGAGAAGAGAGGGGTTTAGTGCAAAGGCTCTGGAAAAACGGTTGCCGTTTGTGGTTAGGGCGCGGATGCCTCTTGCTCGAACGCAGCGCGGGCTGGGGCAGTGGGGAGCCGGCTCTCTGCTGAGTAGCTCTGCTCTGGCCGGCTGAGGTCTTCTGCTCTCAGATGAGGGCTAGGAGTGTCATTAGGTGTGAGAAAAAAAACCAAAACAACCACCCAAGAAACCAAGCACCCAAGGAAAAAAAACACTTCAAACCTCTGAAAGTAGCTGGGAGGCATGCCCGCATCCCCCCCTGTTCCCTCATCTGAGCTGGGAGCTGCTGGGCTGTGGGAGATTCCCCCCCAGTAGCTGGGGAGAGGATAGAGCGCTGCCAAAAATGAGAAGAAGAAGGAGGGAAAGACCTTCATCAGGGCTCAGGCAGGCTCGGGGCTGTTTGGGATCCCAGATATCAGGGATGTACTGTCAGGCTGCAGATGCGGTGGGGAAGCCGGAGGGGTTTTCGCAAATTGGGTGGTGGAAGCTTCATTGCAAATTAATCGATAGCAGATATTGGTGGAGTGGTTGTGTGTCGGCTGGGGTTGGAGAGGTGTTTTGGTTGCTTATTTGTGATTATTTTGGGAGTCCTTGCTGTGATTTGACCTGAGGCCAAAGGAAGAGCCCCCCCCCCCCAGGCTCATGCAACCCGCTTGCAGCTGGGAGTGACCCCAGGGCCACATCAGACAGGGAGGTATGGACATAGATTTGGTATCCGTCCTTCTCGGGGGACTGGGAGGCTTCTGCAAAGCCTGCCGAGGTTTGCCTGGTCTGTATGGCAACATGGGGTCTGGAAGGCTGCAGGAGCCCACAGTCCAGAGATGAGGGGTAATTGTCAGGCACCCCCCCGCAAAGGAAGGACCAGCGAGAGGAATGAGATCCTCTCTGGGAAGCCCCTCGGGCCACCATGGGGTTGTCGTTGTCACCATCCATCTTCCCTCCTGCTGGGACACAGGCCTGATGCTGCCTGCGGGGTGGTGCTGGGGAAGGGACAGGATTAGACCCCCACTAGACTCTCCCCAGCCTGTGCTGGGGCTGTCACTCCCCCATGGCCTTGGACCCTTCCCTGGACACCCTGAGCTTGGAGAAGACAGGCAGGGTCTGACGTGGCTGGGTCTCTCGGGGGGGTTGGTTTTGTTTTTGGGGGGGCTTACCCCAGCCCCTTTCCCACCACTTTCCCTAAGTGAACTATGTGCTCTCTTGTTTCCAGAAGGCAGGGAGTGTGTAAATTGTGGGGCTACCTCAACCCCTCTGTGGAGAAGAGACGGCACCGGGCACTATTTGTGTAACGCCTGCGGACTGTATCACAAAATGAATGGGCAGAACCGGCCCCTGATCAAACCCAAGAGAAGGCTGGTGAGTCTCCTTCGTTTTTATTCTTTCTTTTCCTTCCTCTGTAAGTTTTGCTTCTTGTCCGCAGCCTGGGATGGAGAGGGGAAGCTCAGCCAGCTCTGAAATCTGGTCCCACTGCGTCAGAGGGCTGGGAGGAGGGGACGCTCGGAGAGATGCTTGTAGCTGCTGTGGGCCTCAGTTGTCTGGTCCTCTTGCAAACTGCAGAACAGGTTGAAAAAATCAAGATCTAGGGCATCTTGCAAAGCAGAACTGAGTTTCCTCCCAGGTTGCAATGGAGCAGATGCCTCTGCACAGCGCTCCTGGATAGTGACCCAAGGACAGTGGCTCTTTCCAGGGGCTAAGGGCAGAGTGATCATTTCCTAGTGACCAAAGAGATTCTCAGGAGAACAGGATTTCTCCTGGGCTCTGCATGCTGTGGTCCTCCCCTTCCCAAGCGTGTCTCCATCCCCCTTTGGCTGGAGGTGTTGTGGAGGGGGGACCCGAGCTGGGTACTGGTCACTGTAGCTGGTGACACTGGGCCACCGGTTGGACCTTGGTTCTGCAAAGCTCTTGGCTGATGGTCCTGGTGCGGCTTGAACCTGGTGTGATCATTTTTACCTGAGCCGTCTGTGTCTCAGATTGTGTCATTTCCCTCTGAGTGGATGTGAGCGAGGACACAAGGTAGAGGATGGCAAAGCCCAGTGAGTGTGCAAAGCCGAGCGTGTGCCCGGGGCCACAGAAGTTGGAAGGAGAAGAAATGTGCGGGTAAATATTTGATATGTTACAAGCCTCATGACTGTACTATGTACAGGCAAAATGTTACAGCTTCCCCAGCGATCTGTTCTTGAGTTTCCCTGGAAGCCACAAAAAGGTCTGGAAGCTGTGGGCATGGCTAATAAATGTGTTGAAGCATATTTGGCAAATAATCAGGCAAACCACAAGGGGAAAAAATATATCAAGCAGGGGAAAAAAATATGTTCCCTGCTTGGGAAGTTATTGAACGTTTCGGATCGAGGCATGTTTGGTTTCGTTGAGATTAAAGAAGTGGACGGGCTCCTGGGGGCTGCTCAAAATGTGGAGGGAAAGCGGCTCTCGCCTCTCCACGGAGTTTCTGAGCTGACGGATGGATCTGGCCGGTTGCGTGGGGCTTGTGGCTGGCGTGGCCGGATCCTGCAGGCATGTTCCCATTCCTCGGTCCGGCAACTCTCAGGCATGGATTTGGCTTCCTGACCTGATAGATGCCCACAAAATCGCACCGGTGTTATTCCCACCGGCGCTCGGAAGCGTTTGCAGGATACGGCCCCAGGAGGGGTTACGCTGTGAGGGGCAGCCGCATCGGCTCCATCTGGCCCTGTGGGTTTTGGGGAAGATGCGGGTTTGCTTCTCTAACCCCAAACTTCCCGCGAGCGAAACCTCTCTGTACCTTCCTATGTGGGCTTTTTCTTTTTCTGCGTAGGAAAATTTTGGTCTCCCTCATCTTTCATAGCCTTGTTAGAAAAAAGGAAAAGCTTTCTAGGGAGGGAAGTGCGGGCTGGGATTTTTAATTTTTTTGAGCAGCTTTCTTGTTCTCTTCTCCTCCCCCCCCCGGCCCTTCTGTCTTAAACACACACCTCCTTTTCTTTCTTGTTTTTTTTTTTTTTTCCCCCCCCTCATTCTGTCTTTATGTGTAAAGCTAACTTCCTAGGAAAAAGCTGCCGGATATCTGAGCCCTGGAGATAACTCCTGAACAACAGCTCTGTTTCCCCAGCCCAAACACACAGGAGCTTGAGTGTATCCAAACAAGCAGAGGGGGAGGCAGAATAGGAAAGCGGCTGCAAAAGGGGGGAGAGCTTTCAAAAAGTGTCTGATGGAACCACGAAAGAATGTCCCGAGTCACCCTTGGCCCGGCACATGTAAAATGCACTATATAAATAAATACATAGTAAAGAGTCATTCTTGGGGAAAAAAAAAAAGAAGAGAAAGAAAGAAAAGAAGAGAGAACTTGTCTTGCATAATCACTCCAATCTTGGGCGTTTTAGTTATAGTTTAAGTTACAAAATGCTCCTGTTCTTTGAAGACGGCCTTTGCTAAATGGGAAATTTTGGGTTTTTTTCTATATTTTTTTCCCTACCACTGCCTGGGGAAAAAAAAAATAGAGAAACTTTTCTAATGCTGTTTACATTTGTATTTATTTCCCTTGCTAACCTCCTCCGAAAAATAAATCAGAAGCCACCAAAGCTGGGCCCACGTTTGCATTTTGTGTGCATGGATGTAGACACGTGCGTGTCTGTGGCTTGACTTGGTCTTCTCTGGCTCATGAAGGCGAGCAGGCTGGGGAAGACAATGTGCATATGGAAGCTCAGGGTGGGGATCCAGCGCGTGCTCCTCTCCCTCTGCCACAGGTTTCCTGTGTGACCCTGGGCTGGTTTTGTAGGCTCTGATCTCAGGCATGCTGAAACTAATGAAAGGACTCTGATGGGTTGGAGAGAGAAGGCAAATAAATCCTTAGATGCTGAGAACCCAGCCCAAGCCTTATTAAGTTAAATGGGCGTCTTTGTAAAGGCTTCATTTAGGGGAGACGGACGGAGCCTTGCTGCTCGAGGGGGCTCAGATAGGTCTATTTTGGAAGATCTGGAGATGTTGGCAGGAGGATCTGGAACAGGCAGATGGTACCATGCCTCCACTCTGCTTAAAAGGTCTACAGCCCTCTTGGAGACCATTCCCGTCCCTGTCGAAGCCAGTGGCAGCCCCGTCACTGCAGTTGCTGAGATAAAGCCTTTTTTTTGCTTGCTTTCCTTTTCTTCCTTTCCCATGCCCACGTGGATGGAGAGCTCTCCTTTTCCTTGTCCAGCAGTGCTGGTTTTGAAAGGATTACAGCCACTTTCTTAGAAGGCACGTGCAGTCTTATTTTAGGAAGCTGATGTTTGCAGCTTTCTGGATACCCCATGTAAAAAGTGCCCCTTAGTTAAGCATCTTTGTCAGTGCTTGGTTCCTCCTGCACCATCCTCAGTTCCACCTTCTCATCACTGCCAGAGCTTCTGAAGTTGTGCCCTCGCTCAAGCGCAACTGGGCCATAGGGTCTGGTCCTACTGATGATATGGGGCACCCTATTAGTCATCCCGTTACTTACATGGCTGGGCTTGGGTTGGTGATTAGCGTCAGTGGATGCCATTGCTGGGAGCTTTTACAATAGTGATATTATTCATTGTTTCCTGCCCACTGCCGGTGTCTCCGGTGTAAGTTGGTACAGCGTAAAATGCATAGTCTGGGACCGAAAGAGCACAGAGTTTAAAATATTCAGCTAACAACGCTGAATTTTTGTAGGGGGAGCACAGCAGATGGAAAAGGTTTCAGAGAAGATGGTGAATGTTGTGATTTATTCGTTTATTTAATGTCAGAGTTTGTTTGGAGGTAACAAGGTGGTGACCAGGCGTGTCTTTGAAACGCATTTGCCATAAGAGAAATTACCGCGAGCGCCATGTAGAAACCCCAAATATCTTCAAAGGGGATGTTTCCCCTGTGTGGGCTGAGTCAAATATCACTGGTTTTTAGAAATTTCCTTAGGCTTGATTTTTGGGTCTGATAAGGGCAAAGCTGCCACCGAGAGACTCCAACCAGCCTCTGAGCCACCCGTGCCAGCCGGTGGGAGCCCGGGGGGGCAAAGACCTGTAGGCTCACCCCCCTCTTCTCGATGAGAGCCTGGCTCTGCAAGCTGTTGTGTCTGTGCTGTCTTTGAAGAACGTGCATTAATCTGGCGATTTTGATAGGAAATAAATGTGGGGCCGTGGCATGGTTTGGAGGAGGACAGGACAAAGGTTTGTGCGCGCACATGTGTTTGTGGCTCTGTTGCTTGTGGTGGGATGTTTCGGATTCTCCTGCCAGTGTTGGGTTTTTTGCAACCAAAGACCTGTGTGCCGTTCCCAGCTCCTGTTTGTCATAAGGGTGGAGAAGTCAGTGAGAGGCCTCCTCGGGCTTGAGATTGGCTTGTTTCCGCGTGGTTTACGGTCAGGCAAAACGGAACTGTCCCCATGGGCAGCTGGTGAGAGCCCCTTGCTGTCAGATCAGGTGCTCTGTGATGCTTCCTAATGCTCATGGGCATCATATTATTTATATTTTAGACAGTCCTTTTTGTCTAATTAAAAAAAAAATCCTACTCTATCTAAAACAAAACCAACCCGTCCTCTCTCCTCCTACGCCGCATTCAATTATGATTAAAATTGCAACATGACCTAACAAGAGTTGGTATTAACGCTAGCGCTGTGCCAGTGTCCATGTTTGCATTTTGGGTTTGTTGTAAGGCATCCAAAGATGCGGTATTTTTTTTTTTTCAAATGTTGGATGTGCCACAGTGTGTGGCTGTGTGGGGTGAGGGGTAAATTTGAAACAGTAAGAGCACAAAAGAGAGCATTAAAGGCTCAGTTCTGCAAGGTGCCGAGCATTGCTATGATCTGGCAAATCGCTTAAGCACATGTTTTAACTTTAAGCACATGAGCAGTCCCATTGAAAGCAACGCATCGGGATGAAATCAGAGCTCTGGGACTGTGTCATATTGATGAAGAGGAGATAGGAACGGGATCTAAAGGTCTTTTTTTAGGAACTGTAGGCACTTGCACACACGCAAACATGCGTATGTGTTCACATAGAAGTCTGTAAACTCCTTCTCCTGCTTCAGTGGCGGAAGGACAATTTGTTTGCAAAAGTCACAGTTTTTAAATGATGAGCGTGAATTCATTCATGTGAAAGAGGAGTGACTTTGCTAAACCTGGCTTTGTTAAATCATTATCACAGCCAACAAAAAAGTTTCTTTATATACCTTGACATGTAGACCTTTTTTCTTGTGCCTTCCCCTTTATGAAATGGTAAATTCTTCTTTCAGGCTCATTACCAATCCTTAAATAAACATGAAGGTTTAGGCTGCAAAAGGGTGTAATTAAAAAGTTGGGATTCTTGCTCTTTGCCACGGTGTTATTTCCGATCTGGTGCCCGTACCCTTTGAAGCTGAGCTGAATTTACGGGACTGGGCTGTGCTTGCGGTCGGACCCAGCGAGCAGCTGCCCACCAAGCCCAGCGCGGGTCTCACCTGGCGCTCGCTGGAGCCGGCGTGACTCATGCCGTTGACTCCGGCAATTGTTGGTTCAGGCCCTGACTGCAGAATTAGACCCCTGGGGGGTCTGAGAGAATTAAGATGGAAAGACATGTCGGCATTTAAATAATATTTTCCCCTCTGGAATGGGCTGTGCCAGCGCTGCTAATTTTGATGAGTTCTATCAGAGGTTTAGCACTCACTTTTAGGATGCCCTTTGGCACCTGATTCAGTTCATATATAATTTGGGATTAAAGTACCTCGGGGAATTTTTTCAGAATTATTATTTGTTCTCACAAGCCAGTTTCTGGAGGCCTCTGCCGATGTGCGTCAGTCTTGCAGGGCTGATGTGTTCTTTCTCAGCAATTTTGCTGATAGGATCTTTTTTTTTTTTTTTTTTGTTTTAACATGGGTGCTTTTCTTTCCCTCTCCTTCTCTTCCCCTGTCTCTCCCCCTCCTTCCCGCAGTCCGCAGCCAGGAGAGCGGGCACGTCCTGCGCGAACTGTCAGACCACCACTACCACCCTGTGGAGGAGAAATGCCAACGGCGATCCCGTGTGTAACGCCTGCGGGCTCTACTACAAGCTGCACAATGTAAGTGTGACTGTAACTCTCAACAGCGGGGCCTCGGTTTCCGTGCTCGATGATCCAAACTCTGCTTTGACTTAAGGATTCCCAGTCTTGGGTGGTGCGGAGACCTTCTTTATCGCTTTGGGGACATTGGGGTTTGAAACGATGAGTCAGCATCCTCTTAAACGTAGCCAAACTGACTTGGGGAGGTAAAAGACAGGGCTGTCCATGGGTAATGTTAGAGCTTTCTCATGCCTGAGCCAAGAAAGGAGGAGTGGATCAACACAGAGAGACATTATCCGCTGCTGATTGGGCTCAGTGCGTTGGAAAAGACAACACGCTGTCCTGCAAGCCGATACCCCTTCTACGCATAGCTTGGTTGCTCCAGCAAATACAAACCCTGGAAAAAAAAGCAAAATGTGCCAGCAACTGTTTAGATCTTTCATGGGTTTGTGGCTGTCTTTGTGCTGTCCCTCCACCCATCCTCAAAGATGATTTACTTAGGTCTTGTGTTTGCCCTGGTTGACGCAAGCGATTCCCAAACCAAAAAGGACTTGATTTAGTTAGTGGGTTGCAGAGTCTGATCAACCTGTGAAGTGAATTTTAAAGCATCTGTCATGGAAGGGAAGGAAAAATGAAATGAAATGGCTGGCAGATTTAATCTAATATCTCCATGCAAAGCCAGCTTGCAGGAACCAGGGATATGTGCCCCAGGGAAAGAGCTAAAGGGATCTGAAAAGTCTTCTACTGAATAATACTGCTAATAAGAGTCTTAAGGCTACTCCTGTTACTCTCATTTCACATGTGACATTAGAATAATTATTATGTCAGAAGAGGGAAAAGACTTTCAATTTCTCTGCTTTGATATCACTTATTTTATTTTCTAGTGGTCGTTTGCTTTGGATTTGGCTTAGAAATCTTGGGCTATGTTTTGTCCTCATGTCCACCCACGCAAACACATCAAAGATGGATCGGATTTCGTGGGGCACCCAACCCTTGCGGTGTCTCAGTCCCTTCCATTTGTTATTTCAAGCTCTTTGGTTTCTTGGGATGAGTAAACAAGTTTGGATTAGGTAGAAAAAAATCCACCAAAAACAACCAGGCTAATTTTTCACCTGTTCTGTGAGAGGCATCTCTCTTGGAAAAAAGGAAAATGTGTTTACCCTTTAGTGGGCAGGCGTCTCAGCACTTTTTGAGTCCTATGTAGCAAGAAAAGCTTGTCACCAAACTCTCAGTGTGATCACTGCAAACAAAGGTGTTGGGCTCAGAGTGAAAGCTCTCAGAATGTCACAAGAAAATATTCTGTTTGCTATTTCCATAGCAAGAAGGGAACAAGGTCAGCCAGCTTCACTGGAGGAGTCTATGCTTGTGCTGTGTTTTCTTTTTGGCCTTGTAGCCACCAATGTTAGGACTTCAATCACGTAGCTTGGGACACCTATAGGGAGATCTATATCTGAGCTGCTCCCCCTGTGCCCCAGGGGTAATTTCTTCTTTTTGAAGAAAATAAGACTTCTCTGAGGTGCCATTGGTTGGACCTGAAGGAGATGCCTGTGTTTGGATGAGATGACTTGTGCCCTGGAAGACGTTGTATTTTTTCCCCATGACTACAAAAGGTGGCAGGATGATGCGTTCAGATGTGCCTACCTGAATTGTAGATGTCTGTCTGGAGAAATCCCCCCTAAGGTGTTTAGAATGGTGCCCGGGTGCCGAGGTTCTGCAGAAATGGGCCTGAAAAAGCACGTCCTTTTCTTTTTCACGCTAACGTTGTGAACCTAGTTGGCCTGAATTGACCCCTAGATCCACTGTTTAGGGAAACTCCGATCCAGCTGTGAGATCTGTGACATGGGGTAGGCCTTGAGCACATTGGAACCATTTTCATATTCATTAAAAACACCGACAGCTGCTTAAAAGCTCAGCACAGCTACTTACCAAAGTCAAGTAGTATCTTGCCTTATGAGCAACTCCATTAACGGGACCTGCTTAAATAAAACCCCTAGAGGACTGAGATACTGTGTGCAGCACTAGAACTAGGCAAGGATACTAAAGTCTGGCTACGAGTGGGTAGATCCGTTTTTTTTTACTTTTTTAAGATGATGCTTAGTTATGACTGCAACAGGTAACATCACAGCAGACAGTCCTTGAGCCACCCTCAGCTTTCAAGGTCCACGATGGCAGAGCATTGGGGCATTATTTTGCATTCCAAATGGCTTTTGAGGCTGTGACTGCGAAGGCCACATTAAGCTTCAGAAACCAAATACAAGTGACCTTTTTGCGACCAGTAGTAAGGTGGGGGTAGCGTCGTGGAGATGCCTTCTCTTTCTGGCTGCTGGGAGGCAGGACCTAGGGAGCTGTGCTAACTGCCTGGTGAACGGCACCAGCATCATCCTTTAATTGACTCAAGGCAGGGAGGAAATCTGATGGTTGCATGAGGACAAGGTCCCTTGGCTGGTGGAAATTGGTCTGGTCTGTTAAAGCGCAAGACCCGTTTATGTAGGCTGTGGTCCTCCCTTTGTGCATCTTTGCATTGGTTCTCCATCAAGAGAGATGTCAGAAATAGAGAGGCTTATCCTAGCATGTCCCTCCTACACAGCTGGGTTTTTCTGCACAAACGCTGTGTCAATGCCACTGGAAGGTCTTCAGCTGCTCGGAAGAGACCTTCACCTTGTTTCAGGCTAGGTTGTAGCAAAGAACTGGCTGCTTTTTTACCCCCTCCCCACATTTTGTCTTTTCTTTGGATTTAAGAGTTTTTTCTTGGACCCACAGATCATTGTGGTATTTTAATGGATCAATCTGAAGAAGAAACTTACCCAGTTTTTAAGTCCACACCGGGAATGATTGCAGCGAAAAGGCTATTTTTTTTCATGGTACTATTTTATTCATGGGGCTGTATCAGTTTGTTTTACTGTTGATTCCCACAGCTTAAGCAAACCCATTTGTCAGTAGGATATAAGCAATAATCATAACAGTCTTGGGGTGCATTTAATGAAGCTGTTGGCATTTCTCGAACTGACTTCAACAAGAGCTGGCTCCATTAACACCAGTATTAACAATGACTAATATTTCACATTGATACAGCGCCTTTCATCCTGTGGCATCCCAGAGTGCTTTCTAAGATACAGCCAGCCAGAAAGATTAACCCAACATTGTAATGACTATGTCTGAAGGATAAATCCGCTTCAGTGACAGGACCTTATTGAGGTCAATGGCAAAATCCCATTGTCTTCAGTCAGAGCGAGATCTGACCTATAATGTTTAAGACTATCCCCTGGATTTGATCTGTTGAATGTGAGGTTCTTGTCCTTGTTATTTTAGTCTGTCTTAGAAGTGGGATGAGCCTTCACTCACTTCAGGGATGGGTAGGAGTGTACCTTGCTGGAGGTGCCCAGAGAAATGAGTGAGTTGTCATTGGTTTTGGTAAAAGTCCTCAGAAAATGTCCCTGTTTCACAACATCCTACAGCAGGGCTATGCATCCCAAGAGCAGAGCAATCAGTATTTTGCGTATGATAAAACAAAGAGCATAATTCCTGCCTATAATTAATTTGCTCCATCTGAAATTAATGAATTTCATATACATGTGTTGGGCTGGTTTAATTTTAATTTAGCATGTGCTTGTCATTTTTATCACAATGAATTTTCATGCAAGAACGTCTTCCCTCCGGCTCTTTTGTTTCTCTACCCCAGAAACAGAAATGGGTCCATGGCTTTGAAGTTTTGGGGATCGCTTCAGCTCTGCTGTGCCTGGCCTTTGAAGTCACTGGAAAGATTTTCCAGCATGCTGCTGTGGCTGTGCTGGTCTCACTTCTCCTGACTTTTATCTGAGTACTTATCTGTTTGGCACTTGGGTCTAGTACCTGCTAGGAGGGTCAGACCACATACACTGGGATGATGTGTCCAGCTAACAGCTTGGATGGCATCTTTGACCCCAGTTGTGGGGCTGGACATGGCTTTGTCACCATCCTGAGCAGAACTGGTATTCCCATCCTGAAGTTTCACATCAAGTCATGGCCTGGGCCAATCTGTTCTTAGTGACTGAGTGAAATGCGATAGGTATTGCTTTGAGAAAATGGTCATTATCCTGCAGGATGTGACACCAAGCTACACAGGGTCAGGACCTCGTGCTTGCTCCAAGAGCCAGCACAGTCCTGGTCCCAGCATGAGACTGATGTTGCTTTGCCATTGCCAGCTCCTGAGCTTACAACTTTGCTGCTTCACCTGGAATTCAATTCTGGCTGCCCCCGAGCCTTGGTGTCATGATGCAAATCCTTGTTAGGAGCTGGTGAGCCTGGGGCTCGTCTGTGCCTTCCCAGATCTGAGCTGGATTCATCAGGGACTGAGACTTCCAGGCCTCCTCTAACATTGCTGCCTGGTGGGGCTCACTTGGGGCTTCCTCCTGGCTTTGAATGTAGGCAACATGTCCCCTCTGGCTGACTTAAAACAGGTCAGGCAATGCTTTCCCATCCCAGCCACCCAACTGGAGCAAAGGACCTTCCTTGTGTGTGCATCCCCGTTCCCTCGGCAAGGACAGGACACCAGGGAGATGGGCGATGTTGTATTTAAAGTCCATGACATTTGAGGTTTTTGCTTGTTGCTGCCTGAGAGCTGCTGTCGGACTACACACAGACAGACTGCTCCTTCCTACCTTTAGGAAGCAGGGCTGCTCCTTCAGGTTCCCTTTATCCAGGGATAGAGGAATCAGCCTTTCATTCACCTGTTTTTAGGATGAGGTAAAGTTTCCCATCACTTCTGGTGTGGGGGGCCTGGAGTCACTAATTCAGAGAGGGATGATGAACTTTGGGATGCCTAAACTGGACCAGATGAACCTGGTCCTTCTTCTCCCCATGCCTCCATCCTTGTGTGTAACAGGGAGCTATTGTATCCCTGCCTCCTTGTGGAGAGAAATTTGTGAACGATTCCCACGCTGTGGGGAAAGGCACCAGCCAGTGACTGATGAGCAAGAAGTGAAATATTGCTGTGATCTGGAAAAAGGGAGTGCTTTGTCATTTGCACTGATTAAAGATCTTGTGGATGAGGATCTGCCCAGCAACCTTGGAGGAACCTCTTTTCATTGCCCTTCCCTGGGGTTGAGATAGTAGTTCCTGGTGGATAGCGGGATCCATTTTTTCCCCTGTTCTCCCTTTTGCAGACTATCCATCAGCACTGCCATGTGCTCACATTTATTATGGAGAGTGGTGTTCAGCCCTGTGGGATTTGCTGGGCTCTCCTACCTTCTGCTATGGGTGAAATTCTGCAGAGGAACCAATGCAAGACCTCTATAACTCCCCACATAGACTCCCAAGTCCAGATCTTTAAGGATGTGTGTGGATCTTGGATGCATAAATCCCTTCCCAAGTGTGGTCTCTCGGGCTTTCACGGCACCTGTGCTAATGCATGTTGTGATGCTGGCTCTCTACGCAGCAGTGAGAGTTTCTTACAGGAGGTCCAGCAGACCTCTTCCTACCATTTCGCAACCCTGGCGGGTGTACGATTGGTCATTGCAGCTGCTTCTATCCATGCAGAAGAATATAATGCTTACATTTCCTATAGATACATCTGCATGCAAGTAGAAAATGCTCTGCCGGGCAGCGCAGATACCTGTTTCGACACCCCCAAGAAAACCTGGAAGCCTTTAAAAATAAAATAAAATCTGCTAAAGTAAACCTGAAAAGATGGTCAGACCAAAATCTTTTGAAAGGAGAAAAAGAAAACAAATACCTGTTCCTTCTGTGAAGAGTTTGCCCAGCTCCTTAATGCCGCTGTGAAAGTTTGAGATCCCTCGTAGCACTGAAATCCCAGCAGGTCTTGCCGCTAATGGTTTTAGATCAGTCAGGAAGCCTCGGGGTGAGACAGTGTCTGCAGGGAATATTTCAAGCTAATAATAATTGGTTTAGTTCCTAAACATGGTGCAATTACCTAATGTGCAGATAGCTGAAATTTTTCAGCCTCTATGAGTTATTCAGGTATGTTTTGCTCCCGTGAGGCTCTGCCAGCAATTTTCTGTCTTTTTACTTTCAGGAATTTTAACTGAACTTGGAATTTCCTGGTGGGATCTGAATTTTGGGATGAGGGGGGAGAGGTTGTGTTGCCGTGGCACATGTGGTGTGCAAGGGGAGGAGGGGGGCTGCTGGCTGTCAAGCTGGTCTTGGGCACATCTCTGGAACTGCTCAGACAGTCATCATCCCTTGGTGATTCGGGGACAAGGGATGGAAGCACAAAAAAAATAATTGATTTTTGTTTAGATTAACAGACCCCTGACCATGAAGAAAGAAGGAATCCAGACCAGAAACCGAAAAATGTCTAGCAAATCCAAAAAGTGCAAAAAGGTCCATGACAACCTTGAAGACTTTCCCAAGAGCAGCTCCTTTAACCCTGCTGCCCTCTCCAGACACATGTCCTCCATCAGCCACATTTCACCTTTCAGTCACTCCAGCCACATGCTGACCACACCGACACCAATGCATCCTCCATCCAGCCTCTCCTTCGGACCTCACCACCCTTCCAGTATGGTCACTGCCATGGGTTAGCAAGAGACTCCCCTGCTGAATGCTTACGGTCTCAAAATGAGATTTACTTTATATACTTGCATTTTTGCAGGCATGTGGTTATGGGTCTGACGTCCCGAATCAAATGGGAGGGGGAAAAAAGAATTAAAAAAATAAAAATGTTATCTGAAGGCGTAAGAGAGAAAAAAATTAAAAAATCCAGAAAAAAACTACAAAAAGCACAAAAAAGGAAAAAAAAGAAAAAAAAAAGAGAAAAAAGTTAAAAAAAGTTTTAAAAAAGTGATGTTTGCCACTTTTTAAAGGAACTCACTATGGCGTCTATGTATTCTTACCCACTGAATCTGGATACCATTTGTGAATAAGCCATTCAGAACTTGCATTCCCTATTGGACACGATCTCTAGTGCTGTGAAAAAAATAATAAAATAAAATAAAAAACGCTGAACATTGCATATAACTTATATTGTAAGAAATACTGTACATTTGAGGAAGACTTTATTGCAACGGGAGAGCTGTAAAGAAAAAGGCATGAAGGACTCCGAGAGATTTTTTTTTTAAAGGCAAAGAAAATAAAAAAGAGGACGGGAGGACAATTTAAAAACCAGAAAAACAAACAATGCAGACCAAGAGGAAATGCGGTCTTACGAACAAATGGACCAACTGCCAGTCATGTCTTCTCCTTTTATTTTATTTTTGTTTTGGTTTTTTTTGGTTGTTTTTTTTTTTTTTTTTTCCGGTTTCTTTTTCCTTTCTGGGGAGGGGGCTGGCTAGAACGGTTTTGATGATGCATTAACTAACTGACTAATTAAATAAATAACTAAATAAATAAAACCTGTAGGGAGATCATTCATTTCGGGCCACGGGCCTTCTACCTAGGAAGTACCAATGGTGTCAGGCAACCAGTGTTAACATGCGGACATTGCCAACAAGGGGTTTTCAGATAGCCATTCTCCAGGTCTATGCGCATTGTGAACAAGTTCCTGTAATTGTTGTTTGTATGTATAATTCAACGCACCAAAATAAGAAAGATGTAGATTTATTTCATCCTATTATACAGACTGAATGGTTGTACAAATTTATTTACTGCTAGTGATAAGACCTGCTTTTTTTGTTTTGTTTTCATATTTTTTCCTCCTTTTTTTTTGGAGAATAAACTAGATTAAATTCTGTTGACTTAAAAGTGTTTTGTGCTTGAGGGTGGGAAAGGGAATATGTTTCTTTCTTTATTATTTTTTTTTCTTTTTTAGTTTGTTTTGATGGTGTTTATTATGTAGTTATGACGGGTATGGGAATGTGTGTCTCTGCGCTTCTGCTGACAGCCAATGCAGTGTTTGCAGTGGCTTGATAAAAAAAAAAACAACACAGAACAAAGGAAAAAAATCCCTGAAAAATAAATGGACTGCATGTTAGTGTAACCCCACTGTCCGGTGTGTGCTCCCTGTCCCTCGAACCGCAGCCCAGCTGCTGCCTCTGCTTGCTGTCGGGCTCCCGTATGGGATGGGTCCCTTGTGGTCTCAGTCAGCCATGGCCACCATGGTGGAAAACTGCATTGAAGACAATTTGGGACTGGGATAAATGCAAACGTGTGGCAGGGTCCTTCTCATCTTGGCTACTTTTGGGCAGTACTAGGAAAGACCCCGAGACTTTGGACAGGAGCTCTGCCCTGTTGGGTACTCACTGAGATCATTCGATGGTCTACAGATGAGATCTTGATGAGAGATCGGGGTGGACCAAACCTTGTCCCTTTGCTTGGAGCAATGAGCAGAACCTGCTACAGAAGGCTGGATTTAATGGTAGACAGAGGGCAATTCCCCAAAATTCAAAGGCTGAAGGCCAGCCCCCTCCTGTAAGAGATTTCTTTCAAATGATGCCATCTATATTAATATTATTATTATTGATAGTAAAGTTTGATTCTTATAGTTAGATTTCTGATGGTTTAATCCTTAGGAGTAGGTCTTCCTTTTAGTCTTCGGTATTTACTCTTCCAGTTTCTTTACACCATCTTAAGGGTTGGGCATTACTCTCCAAATGAAGGGTTAAACTTCTTATCTCCTCGCTCCATTTGTTGGAGGTTTAAGCATGGGGTGATAACACAGAGGTTGCCAAGGCTGTGAGAAAATGTTTAAAAAACCCCAAACAAAAAAACAACCCACAAACTTAAAAACCTCAACAGACATGACCTGCAAATGAATTATTATTTATTTTATGCGGCATGAAATAACTGAGTTCTTTCACCCACAAGTATTCTGAATTTCAGTGCCAGGTGGATGGAACAAAATCGCCATTCCTGTCAGATGCTATTTTGAACCTGCTTTCTCTGGGATGATAACTGGAGAAGGTAACAGTGGCATGGTCTAATCTTCTTCTGCAGAGTGGCTCACATGAGTAAGGAAGTTTCGCATAAGAAAGACCACTTCAAAAACTTGCAAGATGATTATAGAGGTTAGATAGTCAGTTGATTTGGGAATGGGGGAGGAGGTGAAGAGGACTGACCTTTATTTGGATTTTTTGCCCCCTGTTTCAAAATGAACCAAGTTAAACTATGTCTACCACAAAGGAGGATTTAGCAGATGTAGGCGGAACAGGCACTAATTGTTTTGTAATGTTGTACATTCTTTCTTTTTTACTCTGTTGACAAAAATGTGTAAAAAAAGTCAGAACAAATGGCACACATTTAAAATCTTATGTTAATCACCTTTCTGCTTTCTCAATGAATATTTTAAGCATAAAGACTAAATGTCAAAATAAAACAGAGTAAAGATTTACAGAGATACAAATGGAGATCTTGTTGGCTCCTAATTAATCATCTGTGAACTATAAAGCTATTTTCAATTAAACTGACAAATCAAAGGAAATAATCATCTTTGCTGATTTTAAGCTTGAGAGATTATTATTTTGTAATTTGTGATGCTACAACCTTTCCCTCCTTTTACTCATCAACAGATTGCAGTTGGGCTAAGATAGTGATTCCAGGACCTCAGCAATGGAGAAAATGACAGGAGGATTCGCACGGCAGAATTCTGCACTCACGTATTATTGTGTTTGAACCTTTCCGTTTGCTTTAGAGGGAACTGGCTCCTGAATTTCTCACTCCAACTTCTTTTTCTAAAACCTGGAAACATCTTCTTCTTGCAGTTTCTTTCAGATGTTGTTTCATAGGTCTTAGGGGCATTGAGCGAGACGAAGCAGGACTGGGGCCAGCTCAAAGAATCACCATCCTGAAAAGGACGCCAATGCAGACGCTCTGTCTGCATATACTCTAGGAAACACATACGATTTTATCTAGAGAGTTCTTACATTGATTATCTTATATTTTAATGCCAGGAGCAGGATGAATAAAATCTCTCACATCACATACCCCCTGATTACTGCCCAAGATGTTAAATTAACATGAGTGGTCTACCAGTTTCTGTTATGTTTTTTTTTTTTTTTTCCTTTTCTTCTCTTCTCTGAGAGCTAATATTCCAGAATTTTAATGTCTTCAAAGGTTTTCTTTGCTGGTTTGTGGTTTTTTTTTTGGTTGGTTTGGTTGTGTTTTTTTTTTGGTTTCTTTCTGTTTTGTTTGCTTTGTTTAGTTTATTTGCTTTGTTTTTTTTTCTTTCCTTACCTTTAACACATGGGAAAAAGCTGGTTTACAGAAAAGGCTGGGAGCTGTTGTCCTTGGGCAAACATCTTGTGAATGGAGACTCTGCCTTTCTTCATCTTTGAAATTGCAGGGAAGAGCTGATGATGGGCAGATTGGAGCAGGAAAGCCCTCTGAGTCAGGGCTCTACTTAGATAATCTAAATGGTGTAGAAAATACCATGGAAGTTATTAGTGGGGTCTAATCTTGTGGCCTTTTTTGCAGGTAAAACGCCTTCTGGGAATCTGTGTGAGTAATAGCTGCTATGCTAATGTGACGTGGTAACTACATTTTACCCATGATCCAAGCAAAAGTCCATCGACATCAATGGAAAGACTTCTAATGAGTAATGCAATAAGACCTGAATCAAGACCTCCAAAGTATTAATTGCAGTGTTACCACCTTAATTTATCTGCCTTAGTTAACTTTTCACCTGTGTTGGTCCTGTGTCAGTACACATGTGAGCACACAGACACACACGTGATATGGAAGGGAGTTTTTTAAGATTACCAAGCTCAATGCTTCAAAGTTGAAGAAACGAGAAAAGCTGTAATTAACACCATCTGCAAAACCTTTGTTTTTTTTCCCATGCATCTGAATTACGAGTTTTCTTAGGATGCATCTAGACCTGCATTTAGGGTCAGATTAGCAGCGTGCTTTTGAAGTAATTTCCCAATAGTCCCACCTTAGGGTGATGAGGTTTTTGCCTTGGCTCTCACAACATGGTTTCCTTGGACACCCCCCCCCGCCTTAATGTGCTGCCACACTAATGGGAACTCTGGCCACTGGGCAAGACAAAAACTACCCTGAAGCAACGCCCCCCAGATATGGTCTTTGGGTCCTCAGCTCAGGTTGTTTTTTCCCTCCAGAGTCATTCCTATTGCTAATGCACACATTGCCACAAACCAGATGTTCTCATACTCCTTGTCGGTCACTGAGACTTTTGATTCACTCAGGACTGGTTGTAGTCTGGGGAAGAATCTGGGTGGGTGACAACGGGACTACAGGGAACCTCTCTTGTTTTTTTCAGAGTCTGGGAGGTGTTTGGGATAACAGACCAGAAGTGCTCCTACGGGAAAAACCTGTAAACTAAGCTTTAAAAATTGTCACATTTACCCCTACCCCTTTCATAGCAGTTCTGTATGACATTGGGAAACTCAATCCAGCCTTGTCACATGGGGACAGGCACTAATTGTGTGATTCTCCCTTTTGAGGTTGCCTAATTTCACACTCTGAGTTCTGCTTTGCAGAACTGTTTAGTGCTCTCAGTGGCATTTGAAGCCAGGGGATCTTGTACCTGGATTAATGCTGCATAATAAAAAATTCTTGAAAAATTTAGGATTTATCTCAATCTGAACTGCAAATCCAGGGCTTCATTTCTTCCACCTCCTTCCTTCCCCAAATCTGGAGAACAGATAATAACTCCTTCTCTCCTCAGCGATGTGTTGTGAAGATAAATCCATCGCTTGTGAAGTGCTTGGATGCAGGTTGATGAGCACCATGGAAAGCCCATCAGCTTCAGCAGGTCTGCAGGAAAGCAGACGTGAGGAGTGAGCAAAATATAGGTCGACTGCTCATGAAGGGCAATCTCCTCCCTGTGCCCTGAATGAGGCAAAGGAAAAAACTTGGTGTGTCATACGTAGAAGGAAGAGTGGAAGTGGTGGGAGGGGGAATAATTCAGTATCGTGCTTCCTAACATTTCAGTGGTTGATTTCTGAATCTTCACACCGATTTTTTAGTGTATCTTTTGGGCTGCATGCTTCTGTAAAAATATTCTTGCACAGGTATAGATGGGTGCTTATCAGTGGTATGGACCCCATACATTGTCAGCAAAGGAAATGTAGCATGTGTCATGCCTATGAGTAAGCACGTCTATACCCAGAGAACTGGAGCGCTCCTGTTGTCACCTGTCTGCCTTCATTGGTCGTGTGATGTTCTGTGTGTGCCTGTGCGGATGTCTAAGCTACAGCTCTACAGAAACCAAGGCACGACACAGTTGTATAGCAAATTTATACCTGTTTCACACAATTCCCTGAGGCTATGCAGACTCCTGGGTAGATGTTGGATCAGTCTATCTTAGAAGTATACTTCCCTTGTTATAAGTTTAAATTAAGGCTTTGACCTGAAGTTCAACTCATTTTTTTTCTCTCAAGGTACAAAACACCTGGTTATTTAACCTGTCCTTTTACATTTCCACTCTGGGTTACTGTCAGTTCCAGAGGCACTGAAATAATTCATGAGAACCAGTCCTCTGGGAAGACAGAAGTGACAGAAATGCTTAAGGAAAGCTTGTTTGTGAGCCTCACAGGCTGATGTTTGTGCTAACATGGATAATTATCCAAACTTCTGCATGTGTATTTAGACTTAGCCCATGAACTTAGTTCCAAATTAATACTGTGTTGCAATATTATAGTGCAATTCTTTGCTTAACTGTTTCTGTATTAGAATCGCATGAATGTTCTTACACTACTTGACTGGATAAATTTTTCTCACTAAGCCACAAATCACCCAGTGCTTAAATCAGGGTGGTCCTGTTGACTGCAGGGAGCACTGCTGTCTGCAGATCTGGGTTGCTTTATTCCAGCTCAGGATACAACCCTTCAGCTCTGATTCTGCTTTTAGTTACGCTCTTCCCTAATATTCACTAGTCACGGGAGAGCTTCCTCTCTCAACTGAGGTCATTGTGAATAATTAAGAAGTCAGGAGAAAGCAATATGAACTGCTGTGAATTCAGGGGTGGTGTTTGATTACTGTTGACTTCTTCAAACTCTTGGTTTCTTCCCCCACCTTCCAAGACTGTCCATGGCCAGGGAGGCCAGAAGAGCCCTCTCTGCAAGAGGTGAAGTTGTCTCGCTTGCAAAATCTCAAGCTAGTTGCAGAAGGTCATCCCTTTTCTGCATGCATACAGAAATGATCACTGATGAATTTACTTCCTGCGGAGTCACACCGAAGTAGATTTATAGATTCTGTGATAAATTTTAAACTATATTTAGGGACTCTGAGGAAACAGGAATGAATAGGCACAGGTCCTGAACTGTGATTCTTGGTTGCAGCTGCTTCATAATAGATTTTTTTTTTAAAAAGTACCAGTATGGGACAGGAAGTGGAGGGGAATATAGAATTATGCTGAGCCTGGAGAGAGGAGGATCCTCTAGTAGGAATTAAACAGGACCCATGGGAAAGCCAAAAAAGAGGAAGGAGGGACTGAACCTATGATGGGTTTCTGAACAGTCACCCAGGGTCTTTCCATTAATAGCAGGCAGGATGTTTTCCTTTATGAAAACCTGATTAGGTTTGTCAGGCACTGATAACCTTTCTATAAGAATTTTCATACTGTGTGTACTGTATACATGTACGTAATAGGGATATTGTTGTCTATTAATATCCATAGGGTGGCTTTTCTATAAAATCCTGTACATCAAAAAAGAGTTATGCTTGCACATGGGCCCGTCAACCTTGTTTGTATTTAGTAGACCCTTTCCAAAAGGGTCATGGGAGAGGAAGGTGAAAGCCTACGGATTTGATTATGTATATTTGGCCTTGTTGTGTGTATGTGGGTCTTTCATGGATATTTTCACACAGGAATAGCTGTTATGTATGCTCTACAGAATTGCCCTTTTGCATCAGGGTATGTAAAAACTGGGTGCAGGCTCTCATAAGGATACATCCCCTTAACACCTCATTGGCAAATTGACTTGAAGTTTTATCACAAAAACCCTCAGCACCAAACTCAGCATCTCTGCTCTGAGTCACTGTTTCAAAGTGTCTGTTCTCTCTGCTTATGCCCTCAGAGTGGACAACACCCAGGTCTTGCTTGGCTTCTGGCTTTAGCAGTGTGTCTCATATTTCACTTGCCCATGGTACAGAGCTGCTCAAATTCTTCCTGACCTGTCTCAGCAGAAGTAGCTGGTCTCAGGGAGGTTTCTTAGGCATAATTGGGTTGGGAGGCAGGTAGGAGACAACTGGCTTTCCAAATCTTCAGGTGGTATGTGTTCATGCCTCCTGTCTTGTTGAAGACCTCAAGATGGTCAAGCACATACGTGCTTTCTTTACTTGAGTAGGATGGATCAGCATGGAGTGTGTCAGCAGCTCAGACATGATTTATGGTGTTTGGAGAGATGAGGAAATCCTGTGTTTTCACTAAATTTTCTTTCCACTCCCTCTGGTCTACTTGGTCTACATCTTTGACATGATGTCATGCATCTTTGCTGTGTATGCAGAGCGAATAACCCTTCAACTCAAATCTGCCTTCAAACTTTCAGGATCAGGTCTTCATAGCGGTGTTAGGATCAATTACCAGGTCTCATTCTCTGCTCGTTCCCAGGAATTACTGCGTTTGTTTGACTAAGTTCTCCCTTCAGGCCATTGGATACACACATTTTCTCTATTCTCCACCACAAATCTCCTGCTGGCTTAGGAACATAAACCATTTTTCCTTTAAGGCAATGGGAAGTCTGTAGTCAATGAGAATCCAGTGATACGGAAGGGAAAACATCTATCACGCTTATAGAATTTTATTGATTTTGAAAAGTGCTCAGACTAAGATCAGTCCAGATAAATAGATTCTTGCTGTTTCAAGATAATCACAAAGATTTCTAGGTGTTCTGTAATATATTTTAAATGTCGTCTTTGACCATTTTTCATCTTGATGACTGACTGTGGCTTAGGAAGATGAGTGGACTGCATGTCCTTTTCTCAGCTCCTGGGTGCAGAGACATTTGTGTCCACACTAGCTGCAGTAACAGATCAGGAGCCGTGGTACATGTGACAGACTCACAGACCTGCACCAGCTCTAGCACATCTCAGTGTATCGGAGTATATGTCAGGTGGAGCACTGACAAATATAATTAATCAGAATGACCTGCAAAATAGTTTATTCTGCATCCCTTCTGCTAAACCAAAGACAAACTTTTCCTGCGTGTAAAAATGCATGATCTCATTTCAAAAGACCCTGCACTCAAGTGTCTGTTCATTCATTTCTGAGTCCATTCCACCGTCTTAAGTACTCCATCCTTTAGACTTTCCCATGGTCTCTAGCCTTTGCCCAAGTAATAATCTGCTGACTTTGCTATCTGCATCCACCAAAACAAAGGCAGCTTGCGGCAGGAGGTGCAGCAGGATAGATTCAGTTGATTCAGCAGTTGATTCAGAAATATGAATCAGCTGAGATCCTGATCTTCTGGAAGATGTTGCTTCTGAAAAGGCCCTCTCCCCTCCCTTGAGGTCCATCTCCAGAGACACTGGTGCTGATGGAAAGCCTCCCACTTCATTTGTCAGCTTTGGCTCAGCCTTGAACACGGGTTGGATGTTGGATTTCCTGGGCCGTCAGCTATTCTTGGTCCTCAAAGGAAGAGACAACCTGTCAGAGGGGATCAATAAAAGCCATTGCCTGCCCTGGAGAGTGAGGATTTTCAAAAAGAATCTCCCAGGAGGAGATTCAAGACTGGGATGTAATCTTGACTACACTCGGCTGATATTCAGTGAGGGGGAGTTTCTGATGGTGGCGGTCGTCCTTTGAAATCTTCACAGTATGTGTGTACTCAATCGATCAAAAAAGAGGTGGAAAAGATACATATACCAGTATCCTGCTATATTTACACCTAAGGAAGGTGGAGTTACATCTTGTTTATACTGGACTGAGATCAGCATTTTAGCTGGGTCCTTTATATTTTCATATGTTCAGGAAAAGTCCATCTCTGCTCTCAAGTGCATCGACGTAACTGATTTTGTGATGTTAGAGCTGTGAAACTAAGGCTGAAATTAATCCAATAACAAAGTTCTGTCCTGAATTATACTCAACACTTGAGCAGCGTGAAACAGGAACAACTTTGGAGTTCAAACTCTCTTTGTAGTGAATATCCAAGGAAAAGTTTTCTGTTTCTGAAAAATGATGCATGTTTAGAGTCCTTTTATCTCTGCAGCCTGCCCCAGTGTCTATGGGAGCTGGCCAGTGACTCAGAGTGGACACACAAAATAACTGTTTTCCCCCTGAGGTCTCTTATGACGGGTTTCTGACTGTGTTTGCTGTGTTACCTGGCTCATTTTGCAAGTTCTGATGCCTGTTTATGCTTGGAGTTAGAAGTATCCAGTTGGAGAAATGCCCTTTTCAGGTATGTGTAGTCAACTACTGTGTCATTAGGCTTGAGATTCTTCCCAGACAGCTTTGGACCATACAGAGAAGAGGTTTATCTACAGGTAGTTGCCTGGAGTTTCTCGGCAGTAAGTGGAGAGAAAAAGGCACTTCTAAGTTTGTATCTTATACATATTTTAGACAGTCATTTTAGGATGTCAGCCACATCCTGGAAGTGCCCATTTCTTGCCACAGAGTAGCTCTACTGAAGATATCAGCTTTGCCTATACCTGGAGGTAGGAGAGACAGGTCCCACCCCAGGCATCAGTGCACAATTTGGAAGAAATATCTTTATGCAAGGCAAGGGTGACTTTGCTGGCCTTTGACCTTTGCACAGATTTTCTGGTTAGTTTGGAAGTGGTCTGGCACTACTCGATAGCAAGGAATTTTCCAAGGAAAAGAGTAGGTACAGTGGGAAGGAGACTTGACTTGCTCCTCATGTAAAAAGCCCCTCCTAAAATGGCATCCAGCCAAAGTGCCCCATGCTCAAACCTTTTCAGATCCGGGCATCTTTGTTTTTATCAGCACCGTCAGTGTTGCACTTGGTGATGCAGTGATTCTTCCTTAACTTTATTGTGATCAACTAATTTACGTGAATCAGGTTTTCTTTTTGGTCTTAGACATGGTATCAAAAGGGCTTCTGGCAGAAACAGCAATAATTATAGACACAAATTATTTTAATATTTTTCTTATCTAACATCTGAGCATGTAATTGGAGGGCACCCAGACAGAGCAATGATGTTAAAGGAGTTTGAAATGCCATTGCATATGTAAATAAACAAACACATAAATACTTTGATTCTCAGATACATAGAATTAATTCTTCACACATCTTAAGGGGTGTTATTTCACTGTTAAAGCACTGTTACAGCGCCAAAATCAAGTCAGGACTCCTGAGTTCTATTTTTTCTTGTGCATTCAAACAGTCACAAAAATACTGTCATGTAGACCCAAATCTATGAGATGACCCTTAATCAATTATATGCGTTTTTTTCCTTGCCCACATTAGCTTTCAAGGCTTTATCTGGGATGGTGGAAGAGAGGTTTAGGCTCCAATGTCTATTTCTGTAAACTGTTAGGTTCTCCTCTTTTTGTACATCTGAAAAATGAGGCTAATTAGCCTCGTCATCAGACATTACAAAACTATTAGAGATGAAGAGTATTGTATCTGTCTCCTTCATTATGCAAGAATAACAGTAAGTTTCTGAGTGTGGTGTTGAAAGCTTCAAAGCTAGAAGAACAAAGTGGCTGCCATAACAGTCCGACTCCAATTAATGACCTCAGAAATGCCAAAACCCCTTTTACAATACACCTCCTTGTTATTATGGTACTTTTCCATGGCAGGAACTAGGTGTTGCACTGTCTGAGAAATACTGTTTTCTGAGGATAGCTATTCTAAATCTGCAAGCATGTCAACCCACAAAGCATGGCTGTGCAAAAATCAGTGGGTGTTTCAGTTACCAATCTTAAAGGTTAGAGATTAATAACATGAAAAATAATTCTGGCTACTCAAGATGGTGTTAGATTATGACACTGCATTGGTTTCTTCTCACAGGAGCTATGTTCTTGGTGGAGCAAACATGTTTGTTGTCTCCCTGCATGGGGTAATTAACATAAGAGGGTAAAGTTGAACAAATATTTTGTCTTGACCTATAATGTATTTTAAAAAAATTTTCTGCAAAAAGTTACAGAAGAATGTTAACTCTTCTTAATTTTTATTTAATTTCTGAATAGGACCTCTCTTCTCCTTCTAGTAAAGGGTAATTTTTTTTTTTTCAGATCATTCTTGAGCTTAATCTCCTCTGTTTGTGATCAATAATCAAGATAGGCCAACATGGCCTCACTTCAGAAATCCCATCAGTAACAGGGATAGTGACATTTTACTGCTCTCTTTAGACACCCTATAGAGATATCCAGTGCAAGTAAGGCTTTATTTTATCTATGAGTGACATATTGACTAGTACGCATGAATGAGTTCACACATTTCTGTCTGGGCAGAACGATGAACAATAATGATGATGCTGTTTGAACACAGCTTGAACACACATGCATACACAGAGTGTGAAGAGCTGGACTTCTTGCCTGGTCATATAAATCTAAAGGCCTTCAACTACATAGTCATCAATTCAGCTGTCAAATAATTGCACCACTTCCCACTGGATTTTTGGCATGAATATCTCTGAGGCCATCTTGCCAGAAGAGCACTAAGAAGTAGAAAGAGATAAGAGTCTCTTCTCTTCTCTTCTCTTCTCTTCTCTTCTCTTCTCTTCTCTTCTCTTCTCTTCTCTTCTCTTCTCTTCTCTTCTCTTCTCTTCTCTTCTATTCTCTTCTCTTCTCTTCTCTTCTCTTCTCTTCTCTTCTCTTCTCTCTCTTCTCTCTCTCTTCTCTTCTCTTCTCTTCTTCTCTTCTCTTCTCTTCTCTTCTCTTCTCTTCTCTTCTCTTCTCTTCTCTTCTCTCTCTTTCTCTTCTCTTCTCTTCTCTTCTTCTCTTCTCTTCTCTCTCTTCTCTCTTCTCTTCTCTTCTCTTCTCTTCTCTTCTCTCTCTTCTCTCTTCTCTTCTCTTCTCTTCTCTTCTCTCTTCTCTTCTCTTCTCTTCTTTCTCTTCTCTTCTCTTCTCTTCTCTTCTCTTCTCTTCTCTTCTCTTCTCTTCTCTCTCTCTTCTCTTCTCTTCTCTTCTCTTCTCTCTCTTCTCTTCTCTTCTCTTCTCTTCTCTTCTCTTCTCTTCTCTCCTCTCCTCTCTCTCCTCTCCTCTCCTCTCCTCTCCTCTCCTCTCCTCTCCTCTCTCTCTCTCTCCTCTCCTCTCCTCTCCTCTCCTTTTTTCTTTCTCACCATTCTGGTCCTAGTGTTGGGGTGGGGTGGGTAGGGTAGACCGGTGAGGGCCTTCCCGCAGAAGGAACAAAGGAGCACCATTTCACCATTGCCTTCACAAGAGAGTTGCTTATCTCAACAGAGGGACTCCAGGGACAGCATTAGGCTCTGTGCAATGCAAGGAACCAGTCTAAAATGGTTCAGAGGCTCATCCTGAGGAGCAGGTGTCTTGGCAGGTTCATGGGCACTGTTTTAGTTTCTTAGGATACAGTTTTGGAAGGCTGTTGAGGCATGGTGATGCACTGGATTCTTCCAAGGCATGGGGTATCAGGGGGAAAGCAATTCAAGGATCCAATTTTGGCTCACCATCCCTTCTATCAAAAAAGAAGTGGCTCTAGGTGAGCCAAAGTTGTGTATTTTCACAAGCCCTTCAGCTGCTCCCCTATAATCCAGGAACGTAGGGGTGTAAATCCCAATCTAATATCTTAGTTATGTTTGATCTACTACTAATAATAGCTCCACCTACTTGACATGGGGCATAACTCACTGACATTTGTAAGGCCATCTGGGTCTTACAACATACAGCATGAATCAAACATGCTGTAAGAAAACACAGTGCTGACGTTGCCATTTCATTTTAATTCTTGCTAACAGGGACCTTTCCAGGCTGGAACTGTGGGTTCCTGCCATAAGAACCCCAGCAGAGAGCCTACAAAAATAATTTTCTCATCTTGATTTCTATCTCTCATTTTTAGATCAACTAGCACAAAAAAAAAAAAGGAAAAAAAATCTTTGTGGAACATACCCGGGCTCTGCCCAGAGTTTAATTTAAGGGAGGAACAACCTGTTGGGATCAAGAGAAATGGTTAACTGCAGCAGTGCTCAGTTACCTCTGCATGACCTTCCTTGCAAATGTGGACAGGAGTCTCTCAGCAGTGCCGCAGATATTGGATGACTTCGCTAGCACTGTTGAAAGACAGGGGTGATAAATAGTGTTTGAGCCACGTTTCTCCTCTCCTTCAGGCAGAATTTGAGAATCTCAGGTATACGGCCTTGGGAGAATGATTCACGAGGTACCGCTCATACTGGCTTCCTCTGAGGGAGAAAGCTGACACTTCCAGGACACTGACCTCGAGCCTGCACGCATTTTAAATGTTTCAGCACCCTCAGGAAAACCACAATTAGATGTTGCCTCCCTGTATTTAACACTCAGAGTCGAGCAAAACACACAGCTGGGGAACGAATGTTTGAAAAACAAATGTCAGAGATAAAAAAAAATCTTTTTTTTTTTTAAAATTATCTCTAACAGCAGTTGGGTGAATTTGAGCTTGTTTGGAATTGAGCTGAATACCTTTTTGCACCTCCCCACACACTCACCTTGCAGAAAACAACTCCTCAGCCAAAAAAAAAAAAAAGGGCAAACCCACACAGATTTTGCACTTTGTACAGCAGAACAGTGCTTCAAATCTGCCTTCGTTATACAACTATGTCTGGCCAAGCTGAGCCTTGCACCCGCTCCTCATACCTTCCCCTCCGTGCAGCACACGAGCTCTAGACATTGGCAGCTGAGTGTAGGCAGGATCTCAGATATCATGGCAATATAAATAAATAGAGAACGATGAGATAAAATACAGAGGCAGATGGAAGAGCTGATAACGAGATAGGCTGATAGGGTGGTCAGGGTAACTGCGCTTCAGCACATGCATAAATACGTGGGTTGTGCCCCTTACCCTAGGGGCAAAGTATCCAGCATCCAACATGACACACACGCGGCCATTCAGGCAAAAGTACTCCAAAGTATTCTTACTACAGTAAGAATAAACCTTCACTTGTGCAGCATGTTTAGAGTAATAGCATTTTTTACAAAAAGAATTTTTTTTAATGGCATTTAGTTATAAGTGGGAGAGGTGTAATTTGAATTCAAGATTTCAAGAAAAGCTTCAACAAAAATACCACTCCAGTGTTGCCCCTACCCATCACCACCCTTTTAGGTACGCAAATAGCCAGATGCTAAGTTGAGAGCTGCTTATATTAGGAGAAATGTCCAAATGGCCATGGGAGGAGTGATTTTTTCTTACATTTCCAAACTTTCTGCTATGAGGACCACTAGGGAAATTGTGCAGGTCGTGGACTGTAGCCTTTTTCTTGACACTTGACCAGCTTTTTGGTGTGCAAATGTTACTCTAGATCCATACATGTTCAGTACCTGAATTTCTGCCTGTGGGCATCTTGCTGTCTGTGAGCCCCTTCCCTAGGATAATGGCCACAAAGCCCACTCTGGTAATCATCTGTTTTGATACAGAGTCTATTACTTGCTGGATATTTTTGCCAGAGCACTGGTGATGATTTGGAACACTGTCTTGTCTCATGCTTACTAAATTCCGCTGTTGGTAATAAGCAATTAATATTTCGTACTGTATGGTGTGGAAGGGAATGTATATATTTTTAATAAACAGA